>NC_090265.1:735052261-735355291 GCF_040414725.1 Anabrus simplex
TATCTGTTTGTGAATGAATCTCAGCTTTTGTAAGTGTGGACAAATGCAACAAATTAAATTGCACTTCATTTTTGTGATGAGATGAGTCTTGGTAAACACAGCTACCAGCAAGCTGATGTGTGCTAGGTGGGGCATTGTAAATGCTATATCAATTTTCTATTTTGTGAGTAAATGTTCAGAAAATGTAAAGGAAATATGATGAACAACAGTCAGACTTGATAGAAGTGAGTACACTGTTATACAGAAGCAAAAGCTGTGTGAAATAAAGATAGTGTTGGTAACAGTCTAAGTAGTTGAAATAGTCATTTTATTATTTATCACTTTGCATTCAGTTCTAACATTATATGCCACACCCCGTGTATTTCTGTTTGAGTTCCAGAATAAATTTATAAACAACCTAGCCTTTAATACAAGCCATACTGATTTACATCAAACTGCAATAAATTCTTCTGTACATGCAAACAATACGTGGGAAAGATTACAACACCAGCTGCTACCTTGATACTCATCATCTTACTTCATGTTATTCTGCTTGCCACCGAGCGAGTTGGGTCGCATGGCTGTGAGCTTGCATTCATGAGGCGGTGGGTTCCAATCCCATCATCAGCAACCCTGAACATGGTTTTCTGATTTCCATTTTTACACCAGGGGAATGCTGGCGCTGTACCTTAGGTAAGTCAACAGCTGCTACCATCCCATTCTCACGTCACCGAAAACCATGTACTTTTTTACAATGAACAGCCGGAACTAGTACTATTTGTCGATATAAACTATGCATTGATTAGGTTGAATAATAATTTAAAATTAGGAAAAAAGTAAGTCATATCCATCAATATGATGTGTTAGTGGAACGTTAAACCAATAGCATACGTGCCAACTTTCCCGATTTTCGACAGTTTTCCCCACCTTCCGATTATTCTATCATTTCTCCCGATTTTAGCTTATATGTTTTTAGTGAACTTTAAACATTTGTTTTCAAATCCCATCATTTCAGCTTTGTACACCAGTGGCTGGAAGTCCTTCGCTCATTGGCCGCGTCATTTCTTTGCTCCAGCAAGCTGGGTGCGGTTGTGTATGAACCTCCTCCAGTTTGTCCTATCCATCCACAGATGCTGTTCAGATATGCAACGCCAGTTCACATCTCTAATTTCAAGGTCCTTCAATATCTGCTTTTCCCAAACATCACGAGGTCTTCCTCTTGCTCTCTTCCCCGGAACATTGTGGTCAAAGTATGTTCGAGGAGTCCTGCGAGGGTCCATTCTTTTCATGTGACCATACCATTGCAATCTCTTCACTTCTAGAGTCTCCAGCAAGCTTCTTTCAAATCCAAGCTGTTGCTGGATATCCACATTCCTTATTGTATCCATTTTTGTTTTTTGTAGACAAGAAAGGAGGGACTTCATTTCTGTTGCCTGAAGACGACTCTTTGTTGGTCCAGTAAGTGTTGCTGCTTCCAGGCCATAAGTCAATATAGATACTAGATAAATGTTATACAAGCTGATCTTGGAAAATAACAGAAATATTTCATCCCAAAGTATTTGACGTACAGAGTGATAGAATTTGGAAGCTTTCTGTATTCTGTTGCTAATCTTGATGTACGGTACTGTCTCATGACAGAACACTACCTAAATACTGGAAGTTGTCTACAATATCCACCTCCTCATGTCCAATTCTTAGATGAACAATTGGAGAGTTTCTGCTCATCACCATCTTTGTTTTGATTTTGAGACCTAAGGTTGTAAAAGCTTCATGCCAGAGATCTAGTCTAGTTTGTACTTTCACTTCTGTCTCATCCCATACCATTACATCAGGGCCATCCAGCCATTGCGCTCCGAGAGCGCGCTCGCGCTCGTGGAGCACTGGGCAGTCAGAGTAGCGCTCCTTCTCCTACCACCACTACACTGTGGCAGCGAGGAGACCGGAGACGGATGATGTTTGGACCGCGCTGATTAGATACAGTGTGTACGCACAGTTGTGTGTCCGAAGGCTTTTGTGGGTTTGTTGGCATATTGATATGCAGGAAACGAAATCAAGTTTTGAGTAAAAAAATACAGTATTGTGATTTATTCAAAACTGAAATTTGAACATATTTGAGAGGAAAATTCAACAACATTATACCAATATGAACATATAGTACAGACTTTTGCTCAGTCATTTTTACAAGTTTTTACTTTTGGAGCAAACAATCTTCTCTAAATTGTCTAGGCCTACGATATTTCTGGACACAGCTATTCTTAAACAACTGCGCAAGTTTCTATCGCTCAAGGTTGCACAACGTTTACTTTTGGGAAACTTAAGAACCGAAAAGAAACTTTCAACAAATGCATGTTGAGCCAAATATTGACAGAACTTTACATGCAGGTTTATAAAAAAAAATGGGGGTATTCTTCTTGCGTAAAGCCGCTGTAAAATTCTTCTAAACTTTGTGACATTAGAAGGCGGTCTTCTAAGACGAACATTGCATAGCAGTTCAAGCAAATCTAATTGAAATAGCTGTGGAGCACTGCCTGCACTAAGAGAAAATGGTCGAACAAATAGATCTAACACGGCTTGGAGTTCTGATAATTCTGAAAATCTCTTTTCAAACTCTTCTTGTAATTGGCGAATTACCTGAAAGTACTCATCAAAGTCGACACCTTCTTTGACTGTTTCAAGCAATGGAAAATGACCTGTGTTCCTTGCACGCAACTGGTTTTCCCACAAAATCAATTTGCTTTTGAACACTTGAATTTTTTCCACCAAATCACAGATATTTTGCTTTTCGCCCTGAAGCAAAGTGTTCAGAGTATTCAGATGGGCAATAAAATCACCTAAAAAGGCCAAGTCCGCCACCCACTTAGAATCACACAATAGAACTTTGGGCCGCCCTTTCACGTTATAAAAGGTATCTATTGCATTCTGCAACCAAAAAACTCGCCTTGCTCAGCCATCTTACTTCTGCATAGTACGGGATATCCGTACACTCCACTTCGATGTCACCCTTTCAGACCTGAAAGGAAACTGGCGGTGTGAATTTTTGTTTGTACGTCAAAAACTGACTGAAATGCTCTTAAATACATATATTTTTAGTTTATTCTATAAAATAAAAATTAACATCTGAAAAAAGCACCCGCACAATTGTGCGTGTCAGGACTTACTTCACTGCTTACAAAAAAAGGAAAATTACCTCAAAGCACGTGAATATACATATGTAGATGATCAAATGTTTTATTTTACAGTGGGGAATAATTTAAAACAATTAAATCTTCGTTCAAACACAAGTAAACGTTACATTTTCTACATTGAGGAGGAGTTTCACTATTACTGCCCTTTTGGGAGCAGCAGCTTGTCGTCAGACCTGAAAGAAATCTGGAGGTGTCAAAACGTCAAAAACTTACTAAAATGCTCTCAAATACATGTTTTTACAGTTTATTTTACAAAATAAGAACTATCGGCTGAAAATCAGAGCCCACACAATTGTGCGTGTCAGGACTTCATTCACTACTTGCCAAAAATAAAAAATTTAAAAAATTCAACTCAGTACATGTGAATATCCACATGTACATGATCAAATGTTTTATTTTACAGTGTGGAACGATTTTTTTTAAACAGTTAAAATCTTATACATTACTTTTCGCATGTAGAGTACCAGTAAATATGATCGAGCTGCGGAAATGTCATGTAAATTCTCGTATGGAACGTAATAATTTGATGCAGGTGAGAAGGGAGGAAATAAGGGAGTGTGACACAGAAAAAAGCACGGGGACACAAAGGGACTAAACTTCACGCCGAAGTGGCCCGTCTTGGCGACTTGTCTACTACTCAAAAACAACACCGGGCCTACAATTGGGATAGACAAACACTTAGGAAAAATGTAGTAGGGAGAAAGGAAAAAGTTAAAGCTAATAGGAGTATTAATTGAAGGAATATGGAGGAGTTGAGGTATATACCAGAGAATTTAGTGCAGAGATGAGAACTAACCTAGAAACAGCTTGCTTGCTTGCTGATGCTTATGGGCTGTGTCTACGACATTTCACCCAGTTAATACTCCCTTACTCATGTAGTAGCACTAGTATAAATGAAAACTTCAGTTCAATAATGTTTGATCTTGCAAGTAGATTATACAAACACTATTCTTCACTATATCACATAATAACCCTAGTTTGCTAGAGCACACTGTTCTCATACGAGAAACTTCCGTTCTTGCAATCACACTTCTTCTAAAGTGTCACACACTCTGATAATCCGAAATAGCACTCTCAAGTAATACACTAATACTATGAGGAATCACTCAAATGGAACCATCAAAAACATGAGAACATCTCACCATATATTGCGGACAGAATTATAACACGATATTGGCTTCATCCAGAAACAAATTTAGAACTCTAATAATCTCGACTGTAGGATTACAGAGCAAACAAGAAACACTGGTTGGAAATACCTGCTTGAGTCGCTTGAGATTAGTCATAAGTTTTTTACGGGGGTTGTCATATAAAGAACATTCTAATAAGATGTGGTTGGAGTCGCCATTAATAATATTTGTACCACACGAACAGTTTGTATCCTGCGTTAAATGGAAACGAGATCTATATTGTGGCGTAAGGGCATGATTAAACCGTAACCGAATGATGTTAATAATATGTGGTCTAGAATATGATCCTCGTATAAACCATGGTTTAACCAGAATTGTTGGTTGTAAATGATAATAAAAGTTACCTTTGACTTGTGCAGTCTGTCGCCAGTAATTCTGCCATTCTTGATGACAGCTTGTCGGATAACAACTACATAGTCAGAAGCAGGAACAATATTGTTAGTATTCGGAACAGGGAGAGGAGAAGCTTGTTTTGCAAGACAATCTACTTTTACATTTCCTAAGATACCCACATGGCCTGGTACCCATACTAAAGTTATGTAAATACCGAAGTTGTCAAGCATATAAAGGAGACTCTTGACATTGTATACATACCAATTATAGGATAACTCGTACGAGACCAAAGACTGCAATGCATTCAGCGAATCCGTATAGATCGTAACTCGCGTATAGCCCTGACGCTGAACAAAAAGTAGAGCCTGCTGTATAGCGAGTAGCTCCGCAGTAAAAATCGAACAATCACTAGGTAAACCATATTGCTTTTTAACATTTAGAGAAGGTATATAATAAGCGGACCCAACTCCAGTAATGTTCTTTGCTCCGTCTGTAAAAGTGTTTATGCTTTGTGGAATATTAGAAAGTTTCACTCTTTTAACAGGACGAATCTCGGTCCCCTGCAAACAAATAACGTTAGTAGAGCCATTACGTATAGGCCATATTATTTGAGGCTTATAATAAGAAACCGGATAGGGTAAGGTATAGGGCATTAAGTTAACACTGTGTATTAATGTATACTGTTTCGACTTCAATGTAGTAAAAGCATGAAACAGAACTGGCAATCGTCGTAAACCCTGACGCCGTAAGGAATAATACTCCGAGAGTAACTGTAACTTCGGAATTAAAGGATGACTTATCAGAGAAAATTTTTTGAGTAAATATTGAGTAGCAAGTATTTTTCTACGCACATGTAAGGGAGCTTCGCAGGATTCGACCAAAAGTGCATTTGTAGGTGTGGACTTTAAAGCTCCAATACAGGAGCGTATTGCTTTATATTGACAAATGTTAAGAGTATTCAAGTTCGTATACGATGCCAAGTCACAAATATGTGATCCGTAGTCCAATATCGCCCTAATAGTGGTTTTATACAAGGATAGCACCACAACTGGATCTGCTCCCCATTGCCTACGGGTTACGGCTTGTATTTCCTGAATATACCGTTCGCTTTTCGAACGCAAATATAAAAAATGTTGTTTCCATGTAAGTTTCTGATCGATAAATAACCCAAGCTATTTATGGTAACTAACTACGGGGATTTCATACTGATCAAAGGAAAGTGGTGATCGGTCATAGGTTCGGTGATGTGTAAATATCATCGCTCGACATTTCGCTATGGAAAGAGTTAACCCATGGGCTTCTAACCATGCTCTAGCTTCGTGAAGCGTGTAACTAATATGTTGCCTACAGAGCTGTAAATTCTCATGCGTATAATAAAGCAAAAAATCGTCAGCATACGCCTGTAGTCGAGCATGACGGAGAATGACCGTTTCGAAATCCTTCATAAAAAGAGCGAAAAGAATGCCACTCAGAATATCGCCCTGTGGCAACCCATTACTTACCTGCTGGGGCTGGATTGTATAATGTGTCGATTTAAATCTCAGTGATCGATATGTAAGAAGTTGTCTGAGAATGATAATAAATCCCTCAGGAATCTTAGGAGTTGCAAGCTTTTCCCATAATATGTTCAAAGGTACGGAATCATAAGCCCGTTGAATATCAAGGAAAACCGCTATGGTACTATATTTTCTGTGCCGAGCTAATAACAAATCGATAACAAAACTATTAAATGCATCATATGTACTGCGTCCCTTAAAAAGGCATATTGATATCGAGGCGTCAAGTTATAGTATTCTAATACCCATATGATTCTTCGAAGTCAGATCTTTAAACAGACTTTACGGAGGCACGAACCTAGTTACTATACCTCGATAATTATGAAGTTCAGTGGGTAACTGCTTATTTTTAAGAATCGGAATCAGAAAAAATTCATTCCAACTAACTGGAGTACTGTAATTGCGAAGAATATCATTGTACATATTTAATAATGCCTTCTTTGCTCTAATAGGTAATAATTTAAGCATCTGATATGATACATTATCTGGACCAAGGGATGAATTCGAGCACGATTGTAGAACTGCCTCTAATTCCTGATAATCGCAGGGTTGTAACAATACGGAAAACGTGCATCTTGTAGGTCTTGTGAATGAACATACTGCGGTACGACATAATCTGGCGTCTCTCGAATAAGAAAATCGGATAAAATCTGACCTGGGATGGTCTTGGCAGGGGAGTGCTGCGTAACTCTTGTGATTGCCCTTATGGCATTCCACAAGTCTGCAATTGGAACCTGACGCGTGAAGGACGATATAAATTCCCTCCAAGCGATACGACGTTTTTTATGGAAAATTCTGCGAGTCTGTGCTATGTGTCGTTTGAGCCGGAAATAATTTTTAGGTGTGGCGTGCTGCCTATGTTGTCGAAAAAGTACTTTGCGGGTTTGAATAAGTAAATGACATTCCTCATCCCACCATTTAACATTCGCAGGTTTCCTAGACGATAAAGGAGGTGTAGCGATGATGGGGTGGTGAAGATAAATATAATCTGTTAAAATCTGAAGTAAAGTTTGATATGAAAAATTATTGTCCGGTACTTTTTGTAACTCATCCTCAATGTAAGAGGTATATATGTGCGGTTTAAATCTCCTCAAAGAACGAATCATGTTATTGTGAACTGTATGCTGCGGTGGAGAAATAGGTCTGCCTACACCATAAGAAATAGCAATGGGGAAATGATCACTGGAATAAGTATCACTCAACGTATGCCATGTAGGGATAGACTCCATACTTCGCTTACACAATGTTAAATCTACTGCGCTAGGAGGGGCAGAAGGCGCAGTCATTCGCGTAGGAGAGCCATCATTCAAAATAGCAAGAGCATGGTTATTTACTGCATGAAGGAACTGCGTACCTTGAATTGTATCCAAATTTCCTCCCCACATTGTGAGGTGAAGATTAAAATCCCCAAATATAAAAACATATGGTTCTGTAGTAAATTTTTGAAAAAATTGGTCCCATTGTCTCTCATTAATGGAAACGTCAGGAGGACAATAGATGTTCACAAGTAAAATATGCATATAAGATAATCCTATAACATATGTATGGGGTATGGCCTGAATATTCGAATGAATTCTATATGTCACTGAAGAGTGCACCAAAAAGGCAACCCCACTATAACCGGGGCCATCATTACGCAAAACTTTGTAATTAGGATAAGCGATGCGAGTCTCAAGATCAAACCAAGTTTCTTGTATAGCTAGAAAGTGAGGTACGGTTTCATGAATCAATTTAAAGAGCTCATGACGTTTGTTCATGAGACTTCTAGAGTTCCATTGAGTGATTCTGATCATAGAATTGAATGAAACTGCAAACCTTGTCCCTTAACTGGAATACATTATGAGCTAACGCTGGGTGATCACCCAACAATTGCACCAATTGCTGAATAGATTTTGAAGATGGTCTCTTTGTCTATGAAATGATGAAAGCGGTTGCGCCATTTACGCGTTACTAGTGGCAGCAGGCTCGTCCAAAGATGCCTCCATCCTCTGGCTTGCGCCATTGGAAAAAGGTGTAACTCGTGAAGCAACCATCTCCGTACGGGGAATCTCTCGAACCAAATTATGATAACCATCTCTATCATATCCTGGGGCTGGTACTGGTCTAGGTGATTTTAAAATTACTTGTGTCAATTTTCTCTTACGGGGATTCGCCTGTGTAGGAGTCGGTTCCTCCCCAGTTAAAGGGGGAACATTTTGGGAATTGTCCACAACATTATATTCAATAGGTTGAACTCTTTGTACAGCGTCCTTGAAAGATAAGTTCTGATTGCTCATGATCTTTTTAATACGGACTTGCTGCTGGTGAGCTGGACAGTCAACGGCTCCAGTTGAATGGGTGCCGCGACAATGCACGCATTGCAGGAAAGTTTCCGTACAGTTCGCCGTAGTATGGTGCAATGCACATTTCCCACACCTTGGACTTGTTGCTCTGCAATGTTTATCAACGTGACCGTACCGTTGGCATTTTTTACAGAGGATGGGAGCAAAAACATATGGCTCCACCTCTAAATGCACCTGATATAATGACACATACTATGGAAGTTTCTGCGCACGAAAAACCACTTTTATAGATCCAGTGGGGACATACTGAGTTCCTTCCTCGTTAACAATTCTACGGTTCAAACGCCGTACAGATTTTATAGCAGCAATAGACTTTAAGTGCTTTAATATAGTAGCCTCATTTAACGTCTTCTCGACTCCCCTGATAACTCCTACACGCAATACATTAGAGCTCGGTATGTATGCCCGGAGTTTAAGCTCAACTAATAAAGGGTGTTTCAAAAATGAATTTGCCTGCACGGCATATACAAATTCTATTTGTACCCTATTTCGACCCTTTCGGGCCACGGATTTAATTCCTGGAATGTTTTTCTCATAGAAAATTCTACCCAAGGTCATGGGATGCATGTTACCGACATTGCCTGTTGCTGTGGACTCCACAAAAATAATGAAGGGTCCATAATGAGTACTAGGGTAAAGTTCCTGCGACTCAGTCTTCGAAACCGTAGCACCAGTCTCATTATTCACAGACGCATCTGTTGTATTAGAATTACTCAATGTACCACTATTCTCACTTCTCATCCGCATCTTGTTCCATTTGAACTGTTTCTTCCCGAGCAACTGTGAGGGTTGAAGGATCCGGAGACTCCTAGCCACCACTTTGCTCCCCCATCACTTACGAATTACACTCGTAGAATCACTATTCAATACCGTCCACGCTACCTCGTCACAGCGACTGTCCACTCAACTGCACACTATCACTGCTAAGAGGGAACTAAAACCTAGAAACAGTAATGCGCAATGCTCTGATTTAGTTAGTGAAAGACTTCTTCTTCTTCTTCTTCTTCTTTTGTGTGGTTGGGCGCTGCACAGACGCAATTTACCCAGTCACCAAATGTACACTCGCTTGAACACTGTAGTCTCTATTTTTTTATTATATGAATGTTACATGTATGCGTATAGAACGATTGGTCATTATTATCAGAAGAATGTATGTTGAAATTACGAAGAACGAGATACATCACATTGAGTAATTTAAACTGTGTGAGAGTATTCAAAGACAAATGTTACATTTATTTAAGTAGTCCGTGATGGCCAGCACAATTTCTGGTGTGAGATTGGATACTAGGCAAGAGATACATGTGGGAAAGGCAACCTGTTGTTCTAATAATCGTTGAAAGAGAATGTTTCGTTGTGAGTTAAATGTTTTACATTGTAGAATAATGTGATTAGCATCCCCGATAGCGTTACCACAATTACATAGCGGTGAGTCATTTAACTGAAATCGAAATTTATAGGCTGGTGTGAGTGCATGGTTAAAACGAAGGCGAATGATAGTGGTAACATGCCGACGTGTGTATTTCCCTTTAGCAAACCATGGCCGTAAACAGATAGAAGGTTGCACATTAAAATAAAAACCACCCTTTAAAGTCGCAGATCCTTTCCAATCGTCCTGCCATTCCTGACAAAGTGCATGTTTTATGAGAGGTTGAATATCAGTAGCGGGAATAGCGATGTTACAGTTGAACCCATTTCCTAAAGCAGCGTCTTTGGCAAGTAAATCAGCTTTAAGATTGCCATTAATATTAGAATGGCCTGGAATCCAGACCAACGTTATATCCTGATGGTTTTGGTCTAGGTTAAATAATAGTTATTTAATATTGAGGACATACCACGAACTTGGAATTTGAGTTGATTGTATGCATTTTAGAACACTCTGTGAATCAGAAAATATGATGGCTTTTGGTATAGCATGAAGTTTGACATATAATAGGGCCTGCCGAATGGCGAATGCTTCAGCAGTGAAGATAGAAGCATGTTTTGGTAGTGTGAATTTACCGGAGGTTTTAGATGAAGGTATATAGCAAGCTGCTCCGACACCTTGGTCATTTCGAGAACCATCCGTGAAAATACTTAATGTATCCTGATGAGGAGATAGGCATACTGGGAATGGAAAAGAAATAATATGAGAAGATTGTATGCTTTGTTTGGTATTGAATCCGAATTGGGATATAATAAGTTGTTGTTTATACAATGATACAGAGTATGGGAAGGAATAATGAGGTAGAGAGGGACATTTAATGACTTGATTGTTATAATCTCTAATGTTTTCTAAGACTGTTAAGAGGTCAGGCGGTTTTAATTTAGTATTAGGGTATTTTTGAAAATATTCCGAGAGAAGTTGTAATTTAGGAAATAACAAATAGAAGGTAAGCGAGATTTTTCTTAGTAAGAACTTGTTTGCTAGAAACTTTCTCCGTAAGAACAACGGCATTTCTCCAGTTTCAACCAGCAACGCATTAGTGGGGGTTGATTTCAATGCACAAATGCATAGTCGTATCGCTTTGTATTGAATAACGTCTAATTTATGGACAAGGGTGGCAGATGCCATGTTAAAAAAGAAGCATCCGTAATCTAACCTTGATCGTATGGTATTCTTATAGATTGTCAACGCCATGACTGGGTCCGCCCCCCAGTTCCTCCTTACGATAGCTTTGCGAATATTTGAAAAGTTATTTGTTTCATAGTGTATGGATTCAAAATGATATTTTCAGGTTAACTTATTATCTAAATATATACCTAAATATTTATAGGTTGTACGAATCGAAATGATTAAAGTACTACTTTGTATTGGTGATTGATCATAACTTCGTTTATTGGTGAATACCATGGCAGCACACTTATTCTGCGAAACTTCGAATCCATGGTCATTGAACCAATTATTTGCGTTGTCTAGTACTTGCGAGATGGTTTGTCTGGCTTCCAATACTGTACTTTTAGTAACGTATATTAGGACATCATCCGCGTACGTAATTATGCGAGCATCACGAGTAATGAGTGTTTCTAGATCCTTGAGGTATAATGCAAATAATATACCACTTAGTACGTCACCTTGGGGTAAGCCCTTGGAACTATAACGAATGTTAGGAGGCTGCCGTGATGATTTAACGTGTAGGCATCGATAGTATAAAAGTTGCCCTATGATACTGATAAAATTGGGAGGAAATTGCATATCCGTTAATTTTTGGAGTAATACATGAATATTAACATTATCATATGCCTGTTTGATGTCTATGAAAATGGCAAGAGTATCTTGTTTTCGAAATCTAGCTAAAGTAAGATCCGTTAAGAAAATGTTTATAGCGTCAAAAGTACTTCTTCCCTTGATAAAAGCAAATTGGTATTTTGGCAATAAATTATAATATTCCAAGCACCATAGTAGGCGACAGAGCAGTATACGTAGAAAAACCTTCCTAATACAGGATCCCAAGGTTATGCCTCGGTACCGTGGATATACGTGTCCTTCAGTTGGTGGTTTTTCTAATGGCACAAGGAGAAATTGACTCCAATCCTGTGGAGTTGTGGCGGACGTTAAAACCGAATTGAAGTAGTTAGTGAAAGACGAATGTACCGGAATTACGTATAGTAATATTTGAAACACGAGGGACGGGAGTAACAAAAGACTGTAGCTGTGAATAGTAGCGAGACAAACAGTAGCAACTAAAGTGAAGTATAACGGGAGCCAAAAGAAAACTAAGATCAAATGAAAATGACTGAATAAATGTATATACCAGTGAAATATGTAATTAAATGACCATAAGCGTGGAATGATTATAGGATCAATTGAGCATCGTCAATAAATTGATTAAGAACTGCAATGATCAGATGAGAGATCAATTAATAGACAAGTACCGGTAAGACTTCTAGGAAAGGGAATTTTCATTCGTGTCAGGCTAGCGAGTAGCTTACGCTGGGGTGCAGAATAGACAGGACATTGAAAAAATAGATGGTTACTATCCCCTTCTAAATCACCACATACACAGTTAGGCTGATTAACTAAATGAAAACGAAACTTGTATTGCGGCGTAAGGGAATGATTGAAACGTAATCTAATTATGTTAGTGATATGTCGACGTGTGTATGTACCCCTGGCAAACCAGGGTTTTGTGGTAATTTGTGGTTGGAGTTGATAATAATACGTGCCTCTATAACGCGCAGATTGATTCCAGTCATCTTGCCAGGAGCTGTAGGCAGTGTCCTTAAGACTGGTATAGAAATCAAGAGGGCGTATAGCTACTGTGAGAGGGGGCGTTGGGAGTCGACTAGCTTCTTTAGCAGCAGTGTCCGCTAGATCATTACCAAGAATATTGGAATGTCCCGGTGTCCATACGAGTGTAATATATATATGCCATTTTGTTCAAGTTGATAAAGTAGGGATTTGACAGTATATATAAATTTAAGGATGGAGTAACGGATGATAATGCCTGTAATACACTTTTAGCGTCGGTATAAATAGTAGCTTTTGGCAAGGAATGTTGTTGTATGTAAATTAATGCCTGTTGGATGGCAAATAGCTCTGCAGAAAAGATGGAGAAAGTAGTCGGAAGTTGAAAACGTTCAATTGTGCTGGAGTCTCTAATAACAAAAGCAGCACCGACTCCTTGACGGTGATTTTCCCCATCTGTGTAAAAGTCTACACCGATAACAGAGGGAGATATGCGCATTTGTTTTTGACATGGGGAAGGAGCAATCAGCGGTAGCTGACGATCCTGTTAATAAAGATTTATGAGAGAAAATTATTGTGGGTGTGTAGTGTAAGCTCTCAAATGGAGTAGAATACATGGGTATGGAAGGAGTCCTGAGGATCGAAGTGCAGGATCTGTTTATAATGATATATGCATTATATATAGCTGGAACGCGTCCCGATCTAGGCAGACATTGTTGATAGTCATGTAGAAGCTGTACCTTTTGGAATTAAAGGGGAAGATGAAAAAGCAAGCCTTTTAATCAGATATTTTTGTGCGAGTAATAAACGCCTTATCACAAGTGGGACTTCACTCGTTTCCACTAATAATGCATTGGTTGGAGTAGTCTTAAGTGCTCCAATACAAAGGCGTAAAACTTGAAATTGAAGGGTATTGAGTGGAATAAGCGAGGTAACTGAAGCGATGTCTATTATATGAGCTGAATAATCAAAAATGGAGCGTATAGATGCTTTGTATAAGGAAAGAGCAATATTGGGGTCGGCGCCCCAGTTACGACGAACTACAGTTTTAAGAATTTTGATAAATCCATCAACTTTTGAACGTAACAATGTAATATGTCGTTGCCAGGTGAGTTTTTGATCAAATATTATGCCTAGGTATTTGTGATGAGTAGTAAGAGGGATACTATATCCCTCAAAAGTAAAGGGAGAGTGATCATAAGACCGTTTATGAGTAAATATCATTGCCGCACATTTTTGATGGATAGTTGAAGGCCATTATCTTGAAACCATATATGCACGTGACTCATGACCTGGCTCATCAGCTGTCGTGCAATATCAATGTTGTCTTGCGATGTGTAAAGAACTATATCATCTGCATAAATAAGTACTCGGGCATATTGTGAAATGAGATGTTCTAATTCACTGATATAAAGGGCAAATAAAATTCTACTTAATATATCACCCTGAGGCAAACCATTACAAGCAGAGCGGCAAGGTACATGATGATAAGATGATTTAATATTTAATGAGTGATATGTATATAATTTTTGCAGGATAACAATAAAGGCGGGAGGTATGCCTTTCGCAGCTAATTTTTCCCAAAGACGGTGGAGTATAACCGAGTCATATGCACTTTTGATATCTAAAAATATAGAAAGAGTACTTTGCTTTCGATGTTTGGCTAGGAGCAGGTCAATAGTAAAAATATTAATAGGATCTTGGGTGTTTTTTCCTTTAAGGAAGGCATATTGATATTTAGGTATTAACTGATAATACTCAATTGTAATAATACTTTTTAAGAATGTCTTACGAATACAAGATCCAAGTACAATACCACGATAATTGTTTGGGTCTGTTGGGGATTTGTGTGGTTTGAGGATCGGTATCAGAAAAAATTCAGTCCAATGCGGTGGAATATGCGTATTCAGTAAAATATCATTATAAGAATTTAGAAGTGCATTTTGTGCTCGCAAGGGTAAGAGTCGGAGCATAGTGTATGAAATATAGTCCGGACCTGGGGTGGATTTTGAGGCGGAATGGACAGCTGATATTTCACTTAATTGAATGGGTTGTGGAAGAGTGGAGTACTGTGAGTGAACATTATATGAGGGAAGTTCAAAATAAGTCAGGGGTCAGAGAATGCAGAAACTCATTGATGATATCACGTGGGATGATTCGATGTACGGTACTTGATGTTGAGAGGCACGCGACAACATACGAATAGCGTTCCATAAATGCAGAGCTGACATATGGGAATTGAGAGAGGAGATGAACGACTTCCACGCAGCACGTCTTTTCTGATTAAAGATAAGTTTTGTTTTGGCAATATGATTCTTCAAACGTAAATAATTATCTCGCGTTAGAGAACGACGATATGTGCGGAATAAAGCCTTGCGGGTTAATATTAATTGGTGACATTCCTTATCCCACCAATGGATATATTGGAACGGGCGAGGGGTAGAAGAGGCGAATGGTTTGGGAGGATGATAGATATCAATATACTGATGAAGAAGTGGCACAAGGGAAGAGTACGTGTTGATGCGCTCGGAGCTATGACGTAGATGATATTGCAGATAAGATATATATGTCTGTTCATCAAATGATCGTATGGAGCGTACATTGCTAGATGACAATGAAGTGGGCTGGGCGTGTAGGGGTCTACCAACCCCATACGTAATCCATATAGGATAATGGTCGCTGGTGTAGGTGTCTGAGAGTCTTGACCACGTAATTATAGGGGTCAAGACTGAGCGACAGAATGTAAAATCAACCGCACTAGGTGGGGATCCAGGTACAGTGAGGCGAGTGGGGGAGCCATAATTAAGAAGAGTTAGGTCATGCTGCTGTGACGCAGTGAGGAGATATGAGCCTCGTGGGCTATGACTAGTGCCACCCCATGCTGTATGGTGCAGATTGAAGTCTTCGCAAATGATAATATGTGATAAATGATGAAATTGTTGGAAAAAGCGAGACCAACTCGAACTCGAAATATAAATATCAGGGGGGGGGGGCAATAAAGGTTAATAACGTGTAGTTGCCGATAAGAAATGGCTACAATAAAAGTATGTGGAATGTAATACTGTATAGGTAATGATTGATATGAGATCGTAGAATGAATAACAAATGCCGCCCCTCCATACCCCGGGCCATCATGCCGTACAAGATCGTATCCTGGTAGTAGAAAATTTGTTTGTTCGGAAAACTATGTTTCCTGTAAAGCAATAACATGTGCATGAGTTTCATTAATAATTAACTGAATATCACTCTTCTTATGATGGATACTCCTAGCATTCCATTGGACGATATTGATCATATAAAGAAAAAATCACTTAGCCGGTCACGTAATTGGTAAATAACATGCTGTATAGAAGGGTGACCGCCTACTGCTTGCAGTAGTAGGATAAGAATTTTATGGATGTCCTGTTGTAGGTCATCTTTTTGGCGATAAACGGGACGTTGTGGCTGGTCAGAAGATGGAAGGGGGGAAATTACATTTGCTAAAGGAGCCGGGAATTGCGGCTGTGAAAGGGGTGGGGGGAGCATTAATGTTCATAGGCACATTAAGTGAATTAGGGGTATCCCGAAGAATAGCCATGTGTGCAGCTCGATCATACCCCTGAGCGGGTTGCGGTCTGGGCGATTGAGTAATAATCTGAGTAAACTTTCGTTTTCTCGGATTTGAAATAGGAGGGGGGGGGGAATGTTCAGTAGCAAGGGGGGGAATTGTTGGGGTGTTGCGCAGGGCAGTAACTAGGTGGTGAAATCTTGGACTTGGCCTCAAGAAAAGATACATGCTCGGTGCTCATTATTTTCTTAATAAGCTGTTGTTGTTTGTGCTCGGGGCATGACTCATGTCCTGTGGGATGGTCCCCATTACAATGAGCACATTTGGTATACTGTTCCATACACTTACCCGTAGCATGCGACAAGGTGCATTTGCCGCATCGGAACGTTTGCGAACGACATTGTCGGACTGTATGGCCGTATCGCTGGCATTTTTTTTACAAATTATGGGATTAAAGATAAACGGTTCCACCTCCAGAAAGACACTATATAGGGATACATATCGTGGCAACTGCTGGGATCGTAAAACTACTTTTACTGATCCAGTAGGAAGGTATTCGATAGCCTCATTAACAACAGCTTTACGTTTTAATCTCTGGACAGATTTAACAATGTAGTCAGATTTGAGATGTTGGAGGATAGATTCTGCAGTCAAATTTTTATCAACCCCTCTTATGATACCAACACGGAATATGCTTGTGCTTGGTATATATGCCCGTGCACAAATAGATTCTAATAACGGGTGACTCAAAAATTTATTTGCTTGGGTAGCATGCTCAAATTGCACCTGAAGACGATTTCTGCCCTTACGTATGATGGATTTTACTGGTAAATTTCGATCATAAAATAAACGACCTAAGGTCATAGGATGCAGCTCTCCAACATTTTTGTCCGTTACAGATTCTACTAGAACAATCTAAGGACCAGAATGTTCTCGAGTGTATTCGTCTGAACTAATCGGAGATGTTGACTTTTGAGTATTCTGAATGGTTTGTTTGTTAGGTAGTGGATCTTGGGAACTTTGATTATTAGATTGACTATTTAGAGAAATATCGTCCATTTCCACCTCAATCTCCTTTTCAACTGGTAACTTGGAGATATCCAGAAGGGACCTCCCATCACTGGCGGCAGCCATCACACCCTAACTTCACAAGACATAAAGCACGAACAAACTCCTCACGACCACCAAGTAAATACCGTGCACACTGTACAACCGAACTGATTCGAAGCACAGCGTAGACTGAATTTAGAGTTTAATATGACAATTATCCAAAAATTCTTGAATAGCAAGAACAAGTGAAGGTGTAGGCTGTTGAACGAGGCGAGCGACCGTTGTGGGTACTTGTATTTTCTTTGAGCGTAAAGTTTGGAAAAAAACGTTTTCTATGTAGTGCGAAATGGGAACATTGAAAGAATATGTCAGTAGTGTCGGCCATACTGTTATTACATGAACTCATGGGTGAATCCGCTAACTTTAATTTGAATTTATAAGCCGGAGTTAGAGCATGATTAAAACGTAATCTTATAATTGTTGTAATATGTCTGCGTGAATATTTTGTTGTTGAAAACCATGGGTGACTAGCAATACGTGGTTGCAGCTGATAATAATATTTTCCTTTGAGTTTCGCCGATTGTGTCCAATTGTCCTGCCATTTATGTTGAATAGCAATTTTAATAATAGGCGTGAAATCTGTGTAGGGAAGGGCTATGGAAGCATTGATTCCGGTTACGGATGTAGCTTGTTTTGCCATTTTATCAGCCTTATCATTGCCTGCGTTGTTCGAATGACCTTTTATCCATGTTAACGTTATATCAGCACCATTTTCATCGAGTTCAAATGAAAGTCGGCGAATATTGCAGATGTACCAATTTGTATAGGACTTGTGTGGCACTAAATTTTGAAGCACACTTAAGGAATCTGTAAAAATGATCGCTTTGGAGACTTGGTTATTTTTTAGGTATAGCAAAGCTTGTCGTATAGCGAAAGCCTCAGCGGTAAATATTGAGGCAGGGTTTGGAAGTGTGTATTGCTCACAGACGTGTAACTGCGGAATGTAATATGCGGCCCCTGTGCCCACATTTTGTTTGGAACCATCTGTATATATTATGAGAGTAGGATTGAGATCATTGATCGCCATTTTAAGTGTTAGTTTAGGTACCGGTATGTCAGAAATTTGCATTGTGCTGTTATTAAAGGAAATGTGCGGAGACACTACAATATTAGGTTTGTAGTGCATAATATTGTATGGCATTGTATTGTATGGAAGCGAAATATTTTGTTGAATGCTAGTATGATATTGTCGCGTCAAGTTGAAAGCGTCTAACAAAGCAGGAGTTCGTGATTGCTGTTGAGAACGTTGCCGATATTTCTCCAGTAATTGTAGTTTGGGTAGGATAGGGTGCCTAGCTAGTGCCATTCGGGGCAATAAAAATTTAGAAGCTAAATACAAACGACGATAGCGGAGCGGCATGTCACATGTTTCAACAAGTAACGCATTAGTAGGGGAAGATGGTAAAGCGCCTATACATAATCGGAGTGCTCGATGTTGAATTATATTGAGTTTATGAATAAGAGTGGAGGAAGCAATATCAAAATGAAAGGATCCATAATCTAAAAGCGAGCGTATTGTATGCCGATAAAGTAATAAAGCCCTTATGGGATCAGCATCCCAGTTTCGTCTAATTGTTAATTTCAATATATTGGTAAATTTTTGAATCTTTTTTGAAAGGTATTCGAAATGGGGTTTCCAAGACAGTTTATCATCTAAATATATACCAAGATACTTGTGCACCCGGACTATCGGAATTGTAATATTTGCAATTCTGAAAGAGTCTATATTATACTTGCGTTTATGCGTGAAAATCATGGCCACATTTTTGGTAGAGGAAAGTTCCAAACCATGCTTTAGCAGTAGTTAATGCTCGAGTAATATTAGTTCTGCAGACTTCCAGACTTTCATGAGAAGAATAAATGACTATATCATCCGCATATAATAGTATTCGTGCATCACGTATGACGATACCTTCTAAATCCTTTAAGTATAGAGCAAATAATAGGCCACTTAAAATGTCGCCCTGAGGGAACCCATGAGATGCGTATCGTTTAGACGTAGAGGTTGGGCATGCGAGTTCCATTCGTCGAAAATATAAAAGGTGTTGGAGAATTTTAATAAAATTAGCAGCGAGGTGTAATTTATGAATTTTCGACAGCAACATGTGTATGGGAACGTTGTCATAGGCAGCTTTAATATCAAGGAAAGCAGCAATTGTTCCATGTTTGCGTTGTTTTGCTAGCACCAAATCCGTTGATAATATATTAATGGGATCCGCTGTGCTTCTCCCTTTTATAAAGGCATATTGATAGACGGGTAGCAAATTGTGATAAGCGAGACACCATAAAAGCCTTTCCAATAGAATACTGAGGAAGACTTTTCTTAAACATGACCCTAAACAGATTCCTCTATATTCAATGAGATTGGTAGCAGAGGTTTTTGGTTTCGGTATGGGCACAAGCGTAAATGTATTCCATGCAGAAGGAGGAACATCGGAGTTTAGTACCGGTACTTGATTGTTATACGCTATGACGATGGCATGTGCATGGTAAGGAAGATGGGAGATCATTTTATAGGTAATATAGTCCGGTCCAGGAGCAGTAGTAGGTTTCTTTTGGAGTATGTTAAAAAATTCTGGGTAAGATATAGGTTGAGAAAGTGTGAGAAATTTATCTGGAAGAGGCACTTTAGTATATAGCTGAAATTCTTGAACAACAAAATCCGGCGTTAATGTGTCGTAAAATTGGGATATGCTTTCGAAGTGTGGTTGGTCGAGTGTATTGTATCCCATATGAGTTAGTTTTTTTATGGCAGCCCAAATATCCTTAATACAGGTGTTTCTATTGAGGGAGTTAATAAAATATTTCCAAGATTCTCTTCGTCTTTCGTTGAATACTTTTCTCAGATGGGCAGTGTTCTTTTTATATTGCAAATAATTAGCAGGTGTGAAATTTTGATTTAAGCTTCTGAGCAGGCTGCGTCTTCGTTTCACCATAGCAGCGCATTGCTTATTCCACCAGTGAATATTAAGCCGTCTAGTAGTATTGCTATATTTGCGATAATGAAAAGGGTGATATATATCTAGGTAATTTTGAATATGCTGATATAAGGAAGTATAGGCAGAAGATGCTTGTGAGACAAATTTAATGCGATTTGAAATATAATCATGAAAGAGGCCAAAATCAAAATCTTTGAGATTCCGTGTTCTACGCTGCAGTTGTAAAACTATGTTCTGCGGATGAAGTTGTGTTATAATGTCAATAATTATAGGAAAGTGATCACTTAGATCAGTGTCTTTGTGCGTGAACCACATTGATTTATGGACGATATTTTCGGAGCAAATTGATAGCTCCACAGCACTATTAAGGTGTCCTGGTTGAGATAGCCGCGTTGGGGAGCCGTCATTTAAAATAAACAAATGGTTATTTAAAACTGCATTAAGAATATGACGTCCTTTTGTTGTAATATCGACACATCCCCAGTCAGTGTGATGTCCGTTGAGATCACTTGCTATTATTAAACGGTCTCGGGCTGAAAACTGTGAAGAATAGTGATGCCATTGAAAGGCGTTTCCTTGTATGGAAGGCGGGCAGTAGAGGTTCACGATAAGGAAATGTTGCACTCTAACAGCCAAGGAGTATGTGTTAGGAATCGTGTAAGGGAGCAAGACGTTAGTATATGGTATTTGCGACTCAATTAAAGTGAGTACCCTACCGTAGCCACAATCATCGAGTCGTTCAACATTATAACCCTGGACGGAAAAGGTGGATTCAGGTTTTAACCATGACTCTTGTAAGATAATAATATGGGGATGATATTCTTGGATGAGAAGTATTAATTCATGCTTTTTTTGGAGTTCCATTGCAGTATGCGCATCCTCCTCTACTAAAAACTGACTAACCTTGTTAAAGAGGATTTTTAATAAATGAGCCCATTGAGGCTGTTCACCCAGAACGTCTGCTAATCGCTTGAAGTCTTGCAGTATTTCTGCTTGAAAATTCTTGGTTAATCGCGGGAGTATAGGGCGATCAGATGAAGTCTGAGGACCTTCTATAGGGGAAGCTGTGCTAGTTGACTGTTCCACTTGTACCTTTGGCGGTTGAGTCTTTGAAATAGATACCCGTGGAGCATGTTCCAAAATAGGATTGCGTAAGATCGCGTGATAGCCTGCTCTATCAAAGCCTGGCAGGGGAGCTGGTCGAATTGGTCTTTGAATTACTTCAGTAAATTTTCGTTTACGAGGAGTCTCACGTGGAGACGTCGAAGTGCTTGTACTAAGCTGTGGAAATAGATGTGGGACGCTAAGGGGAGAAAATCCTGTCGGATGGAGTTTTTCTGGTGCTTCCTGGAAGGAAATATTGTCCACACACATCATGCGCTTGATTGCAATTTGTTGCTGATGAATTTCACATCTATCGTATCCTACACTGTGATTTAACCCACAATGTAGGCAATTACGTATTACATCAGAACATGTGTGACTTTCATGATTCTTAGAGCAGTTACCGCATCTCGGGTATTTTGTTCTGCAGTTTTTGGCTGTATGCACATATCGTTGACACTTCCCGCAGATAATAGGGCGAAAAATGAATGCCTGAACCTCTAGTATGACGTGAAAAATAGTAACAAATTGTGGTAAAGATTGACATTTGAATGTTAATTTTATCGTTCACGTAGGAACAAAGTTAGCTCCCCCATCAACTGACACACGTCGGTTGAGCCGTTGGGCTTTAACTATAGGTACGGGGGATTCAATGTACTTAATAATGTCCTCCTCAGTTAATTTCTTATCGACTCCCCGAAATAATCCAATGCGATACAAGTTGGAGTCCGGAATGAAAGCTTTAAGTTTATGAGAATTCAAAATGGGGTATTTGAGAAAAATTTTGGCATTGTTAGCTGTGTCAAATAGAACTTGTATACGCTTTGCACCTTTCGGTTTGATAGATTTTATACCGACAATTTTACTATCGTAGAAAAGCCTACCAAGCGCCATGGGATGAATATTTCCAGTGTTTTTCTCATCAGCCGACTCAACATAGATTGCGTACGGACCGCGGTGTCCTGAATAGTAGTAAATCGGATTAGTTATAACAATCTCATTAGATTGTGTATTGGATAAAGAGTTTTTACCACCGAGAGCAGGTGTGATGACACTATTATTGGTTGACTACACTGTCTCTTCATGATCAATATTACTAGAAATGTCCATGTCCGGTGAACGGTTAATACCGCCACTCCCACTATCGAAGAGAGCCATATACTACGCGAACCTTTTCTTGAGCCCAACTTCCCATTCAGCACTATGGAGGTGATGGTGGTGGTGGTGATTATTGTTTTAAGAGGAAGTACAACTAGGCAACCATCCTCTATATAACACTAATCAGAGGGAAAATATGGAAGGGGTCCGACACTTCGAAAAATGAAGATATCGGCCAAAGTAAGACAAGGGCCACGAAGGGCGTGAAAATGAAAGACTCCCTAGCCCTCGCAAACCTAATAGCGTCGGGGTCGGAAAAGAACAAGAGTTGACCAAGAGAGGTCGGATAGGATAGATGAAAGTGAGGAGCCTGGCACAAGTAAGTGGAAGTAATGCCAGAACTCAGCTGAGGGCCCCGAGGTCGCCAACCCACGCTCCAAAGTTCAGAGCCCCTGGGGCCCCTTTTAGTCGCCTCTTACGACAGGCAGGGGATACCGTGGGTGTTATTCTACCGCCCCCACCCACAGGGGGACAGCACTATGGAGCTCAGGGCTCAAGAAAAGGTTCGCGTACTATACATATACTGTAAGCCTTGCACTATAGAATACTGCACTTGACGCACACGAACCAATTAGGAAAGTGGAACCGCACACTACCACCGTTCGAAGCGAACTCTATGCAATAAATAAATACTTACTTTAGGCATTACTGCTTCCCGCCATATTGCTAATGAACTGTATTTTTAAACTCTTCTTCCTTCCCCCTGGTGGTCAAATACTAAATAAAAACAGCTGAAGTACATGCTACGTGTCCCGCACAAGCACTGCAGTCCGGTCTAGCGCCAAGAAAACGTCAAATAAGCTCAGACATAAATAAAATACGAACCCGCACAATTGTGCGAACACGGTCTGACAGGGATGGAACTTCGGGCCGCCCTTTCACGTCATAAAAAGTATCTATTGCATTCCGCAAGCAAAAAACTTGCCTTGCTCAGCCATCTTACTTCTGCATGGTACGGGATATCCGTACACTCCACTTCGATGTCATCCAAGAACTCATTGAATTTTCCTTTGTTGGTACTTGGTTTACGTCGCACCGACACAGATAGGTCTAATGGCGACGATGAAACAAGAACGGCCCAGGAATAGGAAGGAAACGGCCGTGGCCTTAATTAAGTTATTAATTAAGATACAGCCCCATCATTTGCCTGGTGTGGAAATGGGAAACCACGGAAAACTATCTTCAGAACTGCCGTCAGTGGGGTTCGAACCCACTATCTCCCGATTGTGAGCTCACAGCTGCGTGCCCCTAACTGCACGGCCAACTCGTCCAGTACTCTTTGAATTGACGGTGCGTGAGTCCATGGATGTGAGGAAAATTTACCATTCGCACAACTGTTGCCTCCTAGTGTATCAAGCACTGGATCACCGCCATTAGGGTACTACCGCTCTCAGCCATTTTTAATTTTACATAGCTGAGGAACCCCGTGCGTAAAGCAGGAGCTCCATCGGTCGTTACACTCGTCAACCACTCCCATTTTAATCCCATTTACTCAAAAACACTCCACACTGCTTGGAAAATATCGAAACGGGCAGTTGTGTCTTTGAAGGCTACCAAGTCTAGGAAATCCTCGGTGACTTGAAGATCGTCATCCACCCCTCGAATAAAAATAACGAGCTGAACTGTGTCCGCAATGTCGGTTGATTCGTCGAGGGCGATGGAAAAGGATACAAAATTTGCTGCCTTCTCCATTAATTGCTGTTCTATATCAACGGCCATATCGTCTATTCTGCGAGCCACAGTTTGAGGAGAAAGAGAGATGTTTGTCAAATTTCTCAACTGGCTCCATAGGACAAATATATGCCGCCGCGTCCATTCGGCACTCCTTGATTACATTCCCTTCCGTGAAGGGTTTCCCAGCTTTGGCAATTCTCGGCGAACATTTGTAGCTTGCTCGTAAATTGGGTCCACCAACCTCACTCTCCTCAATCTCCTGTCAGACAAAAACACGGCAAGTCACAATTTTTGTGTTCTTCACATATTAATTCAATCATTTCTTCATTTCCGTTTGTAAACAGGCATTTTAAAATTGAAACAATAATACTTACAGAACAGTGCTGCTTGAAATTTTCTTTCAGTTCGATTGGTGACTAGCGTCTGTCAAATCACCGTAATCATTCATATGGTTGGCACTGTAGTGCAATACCAAATTGTGGTTTTTAAAACACATTAAATCTCAGTGGCACACTATACATTTGGCATGCCCTTTATAAGCTGTACAGAAAAATGAAATATCCCATTCTGCTTTAAAGTCTGCTGCTTCACCACTGCTTCTTGTTTTTGTATGATGTTCAGTCCACAACTGCGAAACTGATTTAGTTACACGCTGTCAACAAAGCGCTTCGGCGCGGAGGGCAGACCGCTTGCTCAGCCAGCCAAGCTCCTCTCACCACTACTGAAATTACCTTTCCCCACAGCGCTCGGAGCACTGGCTTAGAGCGCGGCCGGAGCGCTCGCGCTCGGAGAGTGCTGTTTGGATGGCCCTGCATTACATCATCAGCAAAAATCAGGGCATTAGTTGTTGGATCCTTTCTTTTAACCGCTTTTAAAATATGATCCATTATGATTATGAAGAGAAGTGGTGAAAGACAACTTCCTTGCTGGACTTCACTCTTCGTTCCGAAACAACCTAACCTTCCATCCTGGACCTGGACACAACACTTGGTTTCATCATATAATCGTTGTACTCGTGCTATGATGTCATTGAGCACTTTCTTATGTTTCAAATATTCCCATATATGCCTGCGTGGTACATGGTCATATGCTTTCTCGATCTCCAGGAAAACAGTTATAAGTGTTTTACCTTTTCCCCAATACTTCTCTTAGAAATGCGCACGAATGTGCGATGTTTACTGAAACCTGTATATTGCGACGCATATATCGACTGTCAATCTCTCGTTCACACATGCTGTGTTAGTGTTCATTTGCAATAGTCTAATCGATTCTAGAGACTAGTGACTAGCTTTGAGGTCTTTTTTAGTAATTTTGTGACATCATTTCAAGGATAGCGACTAGTGACTTTTCCAGAGATTTTAGGAGCCATTTGGAGACAATTCTGGTGAATTTAAATTGATTACTTGATAAAAATAGCATTGCGCTTTGCATAATCACGCGGGCACATGATGCAATATATTGTAATTATAGTTTCATGTGGCTATTTCTAGCCGAGTGGAGCCCTGGTAAGGCAGACCCTCCGATGAGGGTGAGCGGTATCTGCGATGTGTCGGTAACTGCGTGTTATCGTGGTGGAGGATAGTGTTATGTTTGGAGTGCGAGTTGCAGGGATGTTGGAGACAGAACAAACACCCAGCCCCCGAGCCAATGAAGGTTAAAATCTCTGACCTGGCTGAGAATCGAATCCGGGACCCTCTGGACCAAAGGCCAGCACACTAACCACTTAGTCATGGAGCCGGACATGCAATATACAGTATTAATCTATGCATTTGCTAAGTAATGGCATCTAAGTGCATGACTGATTCACACGTGTGGAGCATGAGTTCATACTATTTTCGGATGGCTTATCAGAGACTGATCATCTCACTCACTTCCTGTAAGGGAACAGCGATGTGTAATTTTTAGCCCGGTAGAGCAACAGTCAGGTTTTGAGACAAGTGTTATAATATATACCATAGTACTCCTGTATTGTGCAAAACATGTAGAATAAGCAGTTTTGACCAGTTGTATCTCCGGATTTATTCTGATTTTCAGCTGCTGTTTTTCTTTTCACTTAGACTATGGACCGCTTTAATTCAGTTTCAGCTACTTCCAGGTTTTGATCCAAGCCCAGTATTCCCCTATTTTACACTCTCCCTCCATGGTAGTTGAGTCCATGATATGCTAAATTGCTGGCGTTGGTGATTGTAGATCTTTAGCCCTTACCCCTCGAATTAAAGTTCTCTGTGTTGCCTCTACTACTCGTATTTTAAATGTACATTTTTATCTTATATGACCTGTATTAATCTTTCACGATTTGGGAGATAGCACTTGGTTTTAAATGATGTAGAGGCTATGCACGTTTACAGCAAGCTATACGGGAGCAACTAAAAGCAATATGTGGAATTTAAGACGAATTATTTTGCATTTTTATTATTATTATTATTACCGTTATCGCATACCGATTGGTTTCTTTAATAATTTAGTGTACAAATTATCGCTAAAAAGCAATTGAAAAACTCTATTCAGTCTCTGTTTTCATACCTCGCGGTAGTATGTAGGCTGAAACCACTGTAAACGGCAATTTCTTGAAATCTGAATCTGTTGATTTATAATTGTGCCAGCCCTCAGCATCAGGTACATGTTGGGTTACGGTACACAAACCGACCATCGTCTGTTCACTTTTAGGCATCGTGAAATGCTATTAGATATATTCATTAGGAGCAGAGGTGCGAAAATACTGAGGTTTTGTGTGTTGCCTGACATATACAACATATATATGACTAGAAGAGCACATGGCGGCCATGTTTGTTTACTATGTGCGTGATTTGACTGCTGACGGCTACACTGCCATCTAAATAATGGATTTTTGACTGATTGTCGAGTAGTATCTGGATTCTACAAAGTTCCACGCGGAACCAAAAGATGGCAGTACAGTATAACATCGTGTATTTTGTCGGCTAAGAGACGGCAGACGAGCGGTGGGCGATAAAATGCCGTGTCGGGTCTCCCCCGACATGCGACCGGAACAGGAATATCGTAATGTCGGGCATAATTGAAATGAAGAGTAGGTCTGAAAGGATTTCCACGTTATCAATTCGAGCAGGGAACAAAAAATATACCATAGTAAATGGACATGCGCCTACCAATGACAAGAACAGAAAAGACAAGAAAGCTGTAGACAGTTTCTGGGAAGAACTGGATGATACACTGAAAAGCATACCACACAGACAATAAAGATACTTGTAGGTGATTATAATGCACAGGTAGGGAGGGAGAAGCAACATAAGGGGATAGTAGGCGAGTACCCAGCACACAAGAGGACGAACAAAAACGGAGAAAGGTTAATTGAACTATGTCGAGAACACAGAATGAGACTTATGACAACTCACTTCAGGGCCAAACCGAATAAGAAAAAGACATGGGCAAGCCCATGCACCCACATTGGGGAATTCCAGATTGACCATGTGGCAATCAATCGGACAAACACTAAAGAGATTATGAACACAAAGGTCAGAAAGAACACAAGAATAGAATCAGATCACTATCTTACAGAAATCAAGTGCCTTTGGATTCCGCATAGGGGTAGACTGCCACAGACAAGTAGACCAACTGGAAAAATAAATATAGACAGAGACAAATTACGGCACAATCGATCCAAATACGAGGAAGGAATAGAAACTGGCAATGGATGGGATGACATGAAGCTGAATATGAGGTAACAGGCTGAAATATGGGGAAAGGAAGAAAAGAAAAAGAAACACTGGTGGTGGAATACGGACTGTGAGGAAGCGGTTGAGAATCGCAGGAAAGCCTGGAGAGACTGGAGCATTAAGAAGAACCTGGAAAAATGGGAAGTTTTCCTACGAGTAAGGAAGGAAACAGCCAGAACCATAAGATGGACCAAAAGACAGAGGATGAAGCAGGAATTGGATGAAATTGAAAACAACTTCAGGAAAAACAATAGTAGAGACTTTTTTGGGAAATTCAAAAAGAGCCTGAGTGGATATAAAGGCAAAGAACTCTTTATAAGAGATAAGAATGGGGATCTGGCAGTTAGTGCGAAGGAGAACTGTAGGATACTTGCAGAATACTTTCATGACCTGTTAAACTGTGAACCACCTGAAGAAGAGCTGGAGCTGGGGACAAACACAGAAGAGAGAGAGTCATGTCCTCCAACTAGAGATGAGGTCGCACAGGCCATAAGCGATCTAAAGAATAACAAAGCAACCGGAGAAGATGGAATATCAGCTGAGATGATTAAGTGGGGAGGTGACAAGGCAGTAGACAACATGACCAACATCATCGGCCAGATTTGGAGAACAAAGAAGTTACCAGAAGGATGGAAGAATGCGATCATAATACCAATACATAAGAAGGGGGACAAGAGGGATGCAAACAACTATAGAGGAATTTCGCTACTAGAGATTGGCTATAAGGTGTTGTCGAAAGTCCTGCTCAATAGACTGGAAGAACAGTTAGAAAGTACAATTGGAGACTACCAAGCAGGATTTAGGAAGGGAAGAGGATGCATAGAACAGATATTTATACTGAAACAACTGATAGAACATAGGGCCTTAAAGAACAAAAAAACGGTGGTAACCTTTGTAGATTTCACTAAGGCATATGACTCCATCGACAGACAAACTCTTGGAAGAATCCTGAAGAACAGAGGATTAGATGGCACTACACATGAACTCATAATGGAAATTCTATCAGACACAAAGGCAAGGGTGAGATTCAGAGGAGTACTCTCTGAAGAATTTGATATCAACACTGGTGTCAAACAAGGAGATGGATTATCACCAATGTTGTTCAACATAGCTCTGGATGAAGTCATCAGACAGTGGAGAACAATGAATGAGACAATGGGAATACCAAAGACGCATGTTGGGGACAAAAAGGACAATAGGGCCCAAGTAGATTGTCTAGCCTTTGCGGACGACATAGCTATAGTAAGTGAGACAGAAGAAGATGCAAAGACACAACTCAACAACTTAAGCAATATAGCCGGAAGGGTAGGACTGAGGATCGCCTACAACAAGACAAAGACATTGAATACCACTGAGGATTGGACAACACCGGAAGGCACCGTGCAAAAGGTGGACAAATTCAAGTACCTAGGAGAATTTATAACAGGAAGGAATAGGAGTAATGAGGGAATAACAGAGAGGATAAAGAAGATGCGATCAGCCTTCTGTATGACCAGAGATATATACAATAAAAAGAATATATCTACAGACGCAAAGATCAGACATTACAAGGCAACGGTGAGAAATGCTGTATTATATGCTGCTGAGACAATAGCACTAGGAAGAAATGGTGCGGAACAACTAGAGAAAGAAGAGAGAAAAATATTGAGGAAAATACTAGGCCCTAAGAGAGGAGGTGAGAGATGGATGAGGAGACCCAGGGAAGAATTATAACGGAACATGAGGACAATCTCAGAAGAAATCAGACTGAAAAGAGCACGGTTTGCGGGACATGTAATCAGGATGAATATGGATAGAATGACGAAAAGAGTATGGGAAACAAGAGCGAGGACACGAGGAAAGACAGGAACCAAGTGGGTAGTTGAACTCCGGAAAGATTGGTCAGAATTGGGGATCAAGGTGGAAGAAAAGGAAAATTGGAAAAGCAAGTACATACCGACTAATATGCCAGAGATCAATGATAGGGATGGATACAGGAAAAGGATTGAGAGTCACCAGTGGAGTAGACAAGAGAAGAGGATACTGAATATCTCGGAAGAAGAGCGGGAGAGAAGAAGAGAAAGGATGAAGAGGTTCTGGGAGGAGAAGAAGAAAATGCAATCCGTGAAGGAGCTGTCCGTGGTCCTACAGAGGCCGTAACGCAAGAAGAAGAAGAAGAAGAATGTCGGGCCTCACCCGACAGACGAGTGGTAAAGGTTAAGCTTCCCCGTTCCTTGTATTCCTCTTTCTTCTAGGTTCACGAGGCTGACTGGGTCAGATGGGTGACCCCAACTTGGCAGGTTCGATCCTGGCTCAGTCCGATGGTATGTGGCTCAAATACGTCAGCCTCATGTTGGTAGATTTGTTGGCACGTAAAAGAACTTCTGCGGAATTAAATTCCGGCACCTCGGTGTCTCCGAAAACCATAAAAGTAGTTAGTGGGACGTAAGGGAAATAACATTATCTTCTAGGTTCTTCTTCACCACCTCATGCCAGTGTAGTATAGTTCTGTATGTCTCAACATACCTCAATATCTCATTAGTTAACCTTCCCAGATCTGTTCTGTAGATGTGTCCAAAACATGTCTTCTTTTCCAGATGGTGTCTGCTGTCTGTTCCATCCTGACATACAGTTTTTTCTCGGAATCTTTCTCCCCACTTGTTCAAACTTCTTGATCAGTCATATTCCTATAACTGTATAGTTACAAGGCTTCCAGACGGATCTCTTATAAACCCATACTGTCCATCGGCGTTTTTACTATCCCAAACCTAAGCAGCTGTACGGGAGGCGCACCTTGCAAGGAGCGTGCACGTGTTTGACCTAGGTACACATAAACAGCCAGTCTGAATCTCAGCTGTGAGATAGTTATCATAGCAACACCGTATTTTTGTATGTAAAAGTTATTTTAACAACGAGTCGGCTTGACGGGTGCGCAGTGCATTTGTTCAGCAATTTCTTGGTGTAGTGCCACCTTCAGGAGCACAGATTCACGCAATTGTAAATAAATTTGAAACTACTGGTTCAGCGCTCAATAAGAAATGTGCGCGCACACAGTTTTAACAGAGGAAAACCTAGATGACATTGGTGCGAATCTTGAACGATCACCGAATAATGAGTACAACAAGTAGGGGTTTCGGTTCCTTCTCCATACACAGCTACACATCAAACTGTACAGGTTTACATGGGCCCCTTGTTTAAAACCTGCTGATCCAGCCGCAAGAGTGAGATAGTGTGAGAGGTATCTTGCATTGAATGATCGGTTATTCGACCCACAGCTTGCGTTCTTTTCGGATGAGACCTGGTTTCACCGTAATGGCCGTGTGAACAGTCGTAACCCTCGCTATTGGTGTGCAGAAAATCGTAATGGTATTTATGAAGTCTGTCATTATGAAGGATGACCCTTCTAGCATCTTTAAATTAATATTGTTGATTATCCTTCTTTGACTTCATCGATGTCTCATAGTTTCAATTCCATTCATTCTGATCAAATTGCCTCTTTGTTAACCGAAATTTCTGACGTCATCACTCCTGTTCTTGGTACTGTAAAAAATTTCAAGGCTCATATTGACTTAATCGATACTACTCCGGTTCGCTCATCCCCCTATTTTAAGCCCTCCTCTTTTCCGCCCGAAAATTTTAGAATATCGGGCTAGCTTCATTTCCTCAGTTAATGGAATTACTGTCGCCCAAAACTACTGGCTTTTTTACTAAATTTGTGGTTGATAATATGTTAAGCTTTTCGAATTGGTATCAAATTCGTAATGCCATGCATAACTATTTCTTACCTTACGAAATACGTTGTAAGCTCAGCCTTGAATTTATTCGTCGTCATCAACTTCCCACCGAACCTGCTCATGATTATCTTGATTCGATTACAACCTACAGTGATATTTTAAATATCGCTCACTCGGTTAATGACTCAATTTCCATTGTTCAATTCTACGCTACTCCTTCCTTTCGCCAGCTCTTTAACGCTTTAAATCCTCCTACGTCCATGCTTCAGCTTTATAATTTAGCCATTAATTCTTTGAGGGATGTTTCTTATTACTCATCTATCCCACCTCCTGTAGATTCTCGTCCTTCACCTTCCCCTTCTTTAGCTTTACATTCTACATCCGTTTCTTCTGATAATACTCGTTCTATTATCTGCCTCCGTTGTAAAGGAAAGGGTCATATTTCTAGGAATTGTGCTACTCCCTATTCGGGAAACGTGTCTTACCCGCGTCATTAGACAGTAGGCGTCATGATGGGAAGAATCTGTCTTCTGTTGTTCAGTCCCCTTCTAACTTTGTTTCCAATGTTCGTTCTTTGCCGCTCAAATCTTCTTCTCAACCTTTTTTGAATGAAGGTTCGTCATTTGTACCCCCTACTTCTCATATTGTCTTGACAATTAATAATGTCCCTTCAGTCGCTTTTCTTGATTCAGGGGCTGCTGTTTTCTTAATCAGTTTATCCTTCTTTGAATCCTTGAAAAAGTTACTTTCTCATCTTAAGTTTTTTCCTTCTACTGCCTGTTGTGTTTCGGCTTCCAATCACCCTATTGATGTTCTTGGTCATATTTTTCTCACTGTTAAAATTCAACATTTTTCTTGGCCGTTTACCTTTCTTGTTGTTTCGGACTTATCTTCTCCTATTGTTTTAGGCTATGATGTTTTCTCCTATACTGGCCTAATTTTTGATTCAATGAACTCTACGGTTTCCTTCCATTTTTCTTCAACAGTTATTCCATTAATATTGCTGATTATCCTTCTTTGACTTCATCGACGTCTCATAGTATCAATTCCATTCATTCTGATCAAATTGCCTCTTTGTTAACCGAATTTTCTGACGTCATCATTCCTGTTCTTGGTACTGTAAAAAATTTCAAGGCTCATATTGACTTAATCGATACTACTCCGGTTCGCTCATTCCCGTATTTTAAGCCATCCTCGAATGAAAATTTTAAATCAATTAGTTGAGAAAATGCTTCGAGACAAAACTGTAATTCCTTCTTCTTCTAATTGTGCTTTCCCTGCCTTCATTGTCGATAAACCCGATGGATCTTCAAGATTCATCGTGGACTATAGAAAATTAAAGGGCCGCATACTCTACGACTCTTATCCTATGCCCAAATTGCAGTCCGCCTTTCAACATTTCTCCAATGCCAAATACTACTCCATTTTCGATCTTAATTCTGCGAACAATCAAATTCCCCTAGACGAAATTAACTCTCGTTACACTGCTTTCATTACTTGTAATGGTCTTTATCAGTTTCAAAAAGTTCCTTTCGGCCTTAATTTAGGTTCCCAAATTATGCAACGCTTTGTTGATTCACTTTTTTCTGACATAAGATATCAATATCTGTTCCCATTTATTGACGATATTTTGATCTATTCCTCTGATCTTTCCACTCACCTACAGCATGTTCGTGAAGTCCTAACACGTCTTCGTTCTGTGGGTTTAACGGTAAATCCTTCTAAAGTCCTAATTGCTCAAACTTCGATTAAGTCTTTAGGACATATTCTCAGTTCCAACGGTGTTGCTGTCGATCCGGATAGGGTATTTGCAATTTGCAAGGTGCCTCCTCCTAAGAACTTAAAGCAGTTACGTTCTTTTCTTGGCATGGTCGGATTTTATGGAAAATATATACCTAATTTTTCCCATATTTCTGAACCTCTTAACTTATTGAAACGCAAAGGCGTAAAGTTTCAATGGGGTGAATCACAGCAAAATGCCTTTTCCTGTTTAAAGGCCAAAATTGTGCAAATTCCTGATTTTAACATTAAATTTGAACTTTCTACGGATGCTTCCGATATCGCCATTGGCGCTGTTTTACAACAAACTGTGCAGGGCGGAACCCGCCCTATTGCCTATTTTAGTCGCTTATTGTCACCTGTGGAACGTAAATATTCCGTCTATAAACTGGAAGCATTTGCTTTAATCCTCTCAATTGAGCATTTTGAGGAATATTTAGATCATCGAGAATTCATCGTGAGCACTGATAACCAAGCTCTTTCTTGGTTACTTAATAATGCTCCGAAAATTGGACGCACTGGTCGTTGGCTGCGTCGTTTGTCGCGTTTTATATTCTCCCTGAAATTTGTCTCTGGTTTCCAAATTCGGTCGCTGATGCGTTGTCTCGCCTCTTTGAAGACCATCGTCTTGATGATTCTGAAATAAACCACCCTCCGGTTGCTACGGTAAGTTCTCTTTCCTCTCTCATAAATTTTCCTTTGTTTTTTCAGTCATGTCAAGACCATCAAAACCTTGATCCATACTGTCAACAATTAAAAACCGATACTTCTAATGATTATTCTGGACCCTTTCGTATTGCAAATCAACTTATTGTTTTCGAACCTACCCCTCGGGCTACTCCTCGTTTGGTTCTTCCTTCCGCATTACGTCCCATGATATTTCAATACTTTCATGGATACCCTACTGATGGACATTTTGAAATGGCGAAATCTTATTCTCGCATTGCCCCTCAGTTTTATTGGCCCCAAATGCAAAAGGATGTTTTCTCTTGGGTCCGATCTTGCGACCTATGCCAAAAGCACAAACCCCCAAATCATCAACATTTCGGGACATATGCTGCCTCCCCCTCTACTTACGCGGCCGAGAAATTCTATATCGACATTGTCGGCCCTTTGGTCAACTCTTCTAAATCAAACTCCTACATATTTACTTCATTGGATGGTTTTTCAAAATTTCTTGTTGTACGCCCATTACGTAACATTTCCTCTCAGTTTATTATTAATTTACTAACTAATCAAATTTTTCCTCTTACAGGCATTCCAAAAATTCAGGTCTCTGATAATGCTGCTATCTTTACTTCAAAAGTCTTTTATAACTTTTGTTCTTCTTATGGCATCAAAAAAGTTTGTACCTCACCTTATCACCCTCAGGCAAATGTTGAGCGTTACCACCGGAATATTAAATCTTTTCTTTCCATCTTTCATCCCAAGATCACAAGTCATGGGATACAGAACTCCCTTACTTTTGTTTGGCTTTTAACGCTACTGTTAACCATTCTACCTCCTTTTCTCCCGCCAAGTTATTCTTGGGAAGAGATCTTCATACTCCTTTATCTTTAAATTGGAATTTGCCTTCTTTGTTGCTTACCCCTCCTCATTTGCTTACTGACTCTCAATTAGAGGAAGCTCTTCGTAATTTTAATCATGCCAGGGATCTTCACCGAAAAACATGTAATTCCCGCCTCCGCCGGCCCAACTTTAAGCTCTTTGATCAGGTTTTGTTGAAAAACCATCCCATCAGTTCTACCCAACATCATATTGGCTAAGCTTTCTCCTTTATGGATTGGCCCATACCGAATTATTTCCTTCTCACCTTCGGTTACTGTTCAATTACAGTCTATTTCTAATCCTCAGGATATTCGCAAGGCTCATTTTCCGAACTTAATAAATTTTCTTCTTGAATCCCTTTTTTCCTCTTTTCTTTTCTGTCCTTCGGTACTGAGGAAGAGTTCTTTCAAAATTTGATTTCTGGTAGTTATGCTTACGTCATTTCTACACTGATTACTCTAGTCCACCTTTTTTAGCATTTGCACTTTTGCTTTATGATTTTAGCTCACCCAGTCCCTTTTCCCCCCACCCACACACACTTGATGTCAGACTCTCCCATGCACCGTTTCTTGAATTGTAATTGCCATTATTTGGAATCTTTTTCTGTTTTTCAAATCTTCATGTGAAATTTCCTGTATTTTCATGTTTGGCCACTTTAATACTATTTTTATTCGGTCCGGGCCGCTTTCCTTTGTTCACCCTTCCCTTTTTCTTCCCCTTTCCCTTTGCCTTTTCTATTTCTCTTTCCCTTCTCCATATTTTCCATGCTTTGCTTGTTTCTTTTTTCCATATTTCTGCTTTTCCTTTGTTTTCTTTTTTTCCGATACTGCGTTTCATCTGGTCACCGTTCTTCGTTTCCTGATGAGGCGCCGCTCATGGACATCGCTGCTGCTTCGCCGACCGGCTTTCGCCCATCCTTCGGATTCCGCCCGGTGGCAGGAATATGTAACGTGCTCCTGCCATAACCCTTCGACCTACGTTCTACAAGCTTTTCGAAACAACGTTGCATCTACGTCTCCATATACTCTGCAATATCTACATTTCTACTGGACTATATGCTTTCTAACTTACTGTTATTATTATCTATGTAGTAATGGTTTAATCATATCTGGTGCTCAACCAACTCTTCCTTCCCGTATCTCGCTACATACTGACTGCCTCTCTGTGCTTACATTCTACGGTCTACGTCATCTGCTACGTCACCCAAAACTTCTCGAAGTTACTGGGCTTCCTTTCTTGGCGTATATATAATGCACTGCCGTGCTCGTCTCACCAGCCTGGCATCGAATTGCATACAGTGTGTGTGTGTGTGTGTGTGTGTGGAGGGGGCCACTGTCCTTGTGCGGCTTGCTGTATTCAAGCGAAAGTCTTTCACGTCCAACTGGAAACTTCGTATCGTCGGGACACTGGGTGAGCCAACACTTCACTTTTAATTTTGCAAGAACTAATTCGCCCTTTCAGGCAATTGTCAGTTTTCTCATTCACCTTATTGAAGGCCTTATTTTGTGCCTAATCTGTTTCGATGTTCTTTGGACTTAAAATTTTCACGACATAAAATGAAGATGATAATCTTTAATTTGGACTAAGAGTGACCTCCGTCGACATGATATGTTCAAACCTTCTGAATAGTACACTAGCCGGTGAAAGAACTCTCTCTAAGTATTGCGCAGTCGGATCCCTGTTTTTCTTTCATTCTTGTTATTTTTCATCTTCCTCTTTTCCCTCCCGTCCCCCCTTTGCTTGCATTATTAGAGTTTTGTAAAACACCCTGGAGGTGTTAGTTTTTTAAATCGTGGCCAATAGTTATGGTTGTCATGCTAAAATGTTGCTTTATGAAAAGTTTTTCCTTGTTATCCTAAAAAGGAATGTTATGGGTCTACGGTGTGTGTAAATCTTTCTAAACTTTGTGAGAAGATTTTGGGTAGCAGTTTCTTCCTTTGTTTTGATTGTTCGAACTCTGTGGTCTTTAATGAAAGTGGGAAAACGCGTTACTGGACTTCATCTATGATATCCCTTGGACCTTTTTCAAATCCCATGTTAATCTGTGTATGTAATTACAAAGTCTATTGTCCAATATATTTCATTATCCGAATTGTCGAATGATGGTCCTTTTCTCATTTCTGGTACCTACCACGGAAACCTCTCCTATCTCCCCCCCTCCAGTGTTGCTTCCTATCACTCTGCTCGTAAACTGTTTGTTTTACGCAGAATCTTGGTATCATCAAACTTGTTAGGAGAATTGATGACATATTCTCACCTTTGCTTTGGAATCATCTTATTTTTTCAAACACCGCCGATGCAAATATACTATGCCAAAATCATATATGTTGCAAAATTGCGTTACAATTGACACATCTCTTTGATCTTTAAAGTATATTCCTGGGGTTTTCTCATGTGGTAACACTTGAAAATCTAATGCTTCTCACACGGTAATCCCTTGTGCTAATATTTGAATGATCGTCATGACCCAATCCACCTTCCGTGTGGAAGTCTCCATCTCGTACCTCCAAGGAATGACCTGCAAATGAAAGAATTTTCTCGCTATACTCTCAGTGAGTTGTTGTACTCTTCGTCTATCAAGATCCCATAACTACGTCCTCTGTAATAATACAGCAATTGATTAATCAGCAGACTCTATCATCGTAAAGTCAGACTACCCTAAAAGTAAGAATATCACAATAGCGATGAAAGCTTTCCTACGTATGAGATGCCAGATCTCACCAACTAATCTTTACACTCGGTATACACACCTGTGAGTTCGTCTACTTCACGGACAACCTCTCTCTTACAATAGGTCATCGAACACTGTACTCACTACTACATTGTTCAATCTATTTTACACACCCTCACACAATATCGAACCACTGACTATGAGGTTCGGCTCTCATCTTCGAAGGATTTCACTTTCTGCGGATTTCGCATTACAACGTAAATGCGAATTATCCTGCTTAAATTGATAAATGGTTAAGATGTTTCTCTGCTGTTCAATATTGTCTCTCAATATTTTATCATTCATCGTCGTCGCATCTATTCTATAAAGTGAGGTCCTCACCAGGGTATGGTAGTGAAACACGCTTATTGGGCTTACGGAACATAGCGTTTGGTGACCTTGTGGTTACTGCATTCAGTGGTATTGTTGCACTTCCCTTCAACTAGTCAACCATGAACAAACTATGTCCTATTGGAAATTATGGAAAAGTGAGAAGAAGGTATCTTTTATTTGCCTTGACAGATAGCACAAGGGCATAAGACGGTAAGAAAAGTATTTTCTCGCCTACTACGAGAGACAGAACTAGCCGTGGTATTAATCTGCGTGAATATTTGTTATCTCTGTGTCTACGTGTTGTTTGTGCTAGCCCGATATCACACAGGGAAAACTGAATCACTCCTTGTCTACTTCCGACAGGATATATTTGTTGACTCGCTAGGGTGAAAAGTATTCACTCTCACTCTCTCTAGCCTACCGATTGTCAACAACATCTGTAGGCTTTCACTATCACTCACTCATAACACGTGTTCTTTCATTTACAGTCACACAGCATTTTCAGGAAATTATAAACTCTCCAAGTGATGCATTTTAGTAAGATGACTTATTTTTGAATTGCTGCTTTAACTATGTAAATAACTTTAGTCTCTCTCTAATTTCTAGTGGCTTTTCCCATAAATAACAGGAAGAATGGGGAATTGAACTGTGATCTCTCAGCAGTGCGAGGTGACATCTGGACTGTGTCCTCGCATCACACAATCCATCTGACGAATACCGACAGCTATACATCATGTGCACTTCTTCACGGCTACTTCTTTACATACATACATACATACATACATACATACATACATACATACATACTTACACACATAATCATTAAGGCCTGTTATGCCTTTCAGCGTTCAGTCTGCAAGCCTCTGTGAATTTACTAAACGTGGCCACAATCCTCTATTTGCAACTAGTGCTGTGGTCCCATTTAGTTCTATACCTCTTATCCTTCAATGGTTAGAAACTGAGTCTAACCATCGTCGTCTTGGTCTCCCTCTACTTCTTTTACCCTCCATAACAGAGCCCATTATTCTCTAGGGTAACTTATCCTTCTCCATTCGTCTCACATGACCCCACCACCGAAGCCGGTTTATGTGTACAGCTTCATCTATTGGGTTCATTCCTAACTTAGCCTTTATCTCCTCATTCCGAGTACCCTCCTGCCATTGTTCACACCTGTTTGTACCAGCAATCATTCTCGCTACTTTCATGTCTGTTACTTCTAACTTATGAGTACGATATCCTGAGTCTACTCAGCTTTCGGTCCCGTAAAGCAAAGTTGGTCTGAAAACAGACCGATGTAAAGATAGTTTTGTCTGGGAGCTGACTTCTTTCTTACAGAATACTGTTGATCGCAACTGCGAGCTCACTGCATTAGCTTTACTACGCCTTGATCCAATCTCCCTTACTATATTACCATCCTGGGAGAACACTCAACTTAAATACTTTTTTACCAGGTGAAAATTTCTATTCTCCCCTAAATTTGGTTACATGGTTTGGCTGGGTATTTCAAAATAAACCCTACCAGCAACCATTGTTAGTTCCAAATAATTGTTGAAGTGGAAGGAGGTGTGGAATCCACTGCGATCAAAATATGAGCCAGACTATACTTACCTTCTAGGCCCACTTTAGATGTATAGTTTCAATCTATTTTATGCACTTTAATAACTATCTCAAAATACAGTTCACGCCTTCAACTTTCCCTATCACATCCGAGCCCCTATACGGCGAAGAAAAATTGGAACTCCTTCCTGGCCGTAACGTCTTATCTCTAAGCAATACTTGATCGCCTACTTGAAGGGTCACTTTATGGTGTTTTATCATACCTCTGCTTCTCTTTACTTTGGATTATAGTTATTCGTGCGATTTCGTGATTCTCTTGTAATCTAGGGTTAAGTCTTCTTCCGCATGTTGGTACTCATTGAATTTTCCCTTGTGTCTTTTCTGCAATATACGCGGTAGGATGTTCGCTTTCTGTCTGATAATCAGCTAACTTTTAAAATACTATTTAGATCCTTCTAATCCTGTAAAATTTTCTCACTACGTTTCAAGCTGTCAGTCACGTTGATGTAACTACGAGAAAAGTATTATTTAAATTGATGACATGTTTCTTTTTAGGTTGTAATTGTTACGTGTGCATTCCTAATTCAGGTTTATTTGTGAGTGTTTTCATGATGTTTGCTCGAGGTTGATATTCACATCCCGAGGAAGCTGCCTATTATTTCCGGATTAGGCAGTTGAATGTGTTATTCATTCCGAGATATGGAGTCTGTGTTGCTGTGTTTCAACCTGTAATTTACGGCTGGAGGAAATTGTAAGTCACTCTCCGTAATTTCCTTTTCTTCCTCACTGTAAGTGCTGTACTCCCTCTTGGGACTTCGATTATATTTCGAACAGCTGATGTACGTGTCTGTGGAGGACAGCTGGTGCTGACCTACTTCGAGTTCGCACATACGCTTTTCCATCTTTAAATGTTACTCGTGTCATATTCTTCTTGTTTTCTTCAGATTAAGTAAAATGTTGTGTTGATCATTGTACTGGTCATCGTGTAGGTGTGGATAATTTTAGCATGGAGCCTTATTTGATTTTATCACACGTCTGTCCTGGTAAATTTTCGGCAACAAATTTTAATGTTAATGTTCGTAATTTTTCGCCGATTGTTTTCGAGGTTTATTATGTTTAATAAATTTGGTGCTTCGGCTAATTATTTTCAAATTACATTTCTTGTCGCCTGCTGTGTTTTATTTGGCATCATTATTCGTGTGTGATTATTTTAAAATTATCTTTTACGTCGTGTTGTGACTCAGTGTACATATAAATTTCTGGTCTTGTGCTGTATGGTGTTTCGGTGTTCTACTGTACCTGGTTTCGTTTCCAATTAGGCATGGGACTACTTGGGGCGGTTCTCTGCCAGTTACTAAAGTCTTACATCGGATAAGAGATTATGCATTCTATGCACTTGCTCTGTGCTACCATCAGATTGCGGCCTGAACGCTGTTGTATGGACTTTCTATATCCTCAAAATTATGCATAGTTTCTTAAAAGTTTGAAAATGTTCCTAGTTCGTTTGTAGGGCTTTCCCATCGTCTGTTTCCTTGCACTTATTTTTATTTACCCGTGTATTCCGATACTTGCTAGGGATAGTTCTATGAGGACTGGCATAGTCTCATAGGGTGACACGTGTTCACCATATCTGTAAACCACGAAATGCTGAGGCCGCTTTTGCAAATTATCACGGATTATAGATGTGCACTTGTGTTCACGACACATTTGAATTCTGGCGTTCATCTGATACGAGATTCTTCTGTAATCTTTGACCTAGTATTAGTTGGCTAGATGGAGTTGAGTGTCTATTGTTTATTGTAAATGATATACTAGGAAGGTTTTCTTCAAATGTTTATTTCTGTATCATAATTCTGAGCTATTAATTTTAGTAAAATCTGTTGGTGCATCGCAGGTCAAAAATATTTATTTTGTGTTATCCTAAATTCATAATTTTTGCAGTAAAATTTGCAGGTGTTACGATTTAGTGAATGTTCTTTAGTTAATGTTTTATTACTCCTTCATTTAAATTGCTTTGTTTTTATTCTCATCTGATTCTGCTGGTGTCTTCTAAATTCATTCACCTATTTCGTTCGATAATGTGGTCCTGTGAATTGAGTAAGTTTCTAAATTTGGTAGCCTTGTCATAGCTGTCCATCCATATTTGTAAATATTTTAAATATGTTGGATGTAATTTGTGTTTGTCTTGGGTGCCTTGGGAGGTCATTTGTGAGAACTGAGGTTAGGACCTAAGGTGCTTTGAGGCCGTTCCTCTCCTGGGAGTACGATACTGGTTCTAATACAGTCTCATTGTCGTGTGGTGGAATCAAGAATACTGAGGTAATGTTTTGCCCTTTTCTTTTTCTGGTACTCCTTAATTTAGGGGTCATCGCACTGCTAATTTTGGTTGTTTTGTGTTCTTGTACTGTCGTATGATGGAATCAGTAGTACTGAGGTCATGTTGTGCCTTTTCCCTTGTTTGGTATTGCTTGATTCGGGGGTCATCGCACTTGTGATTCGTGTGTGTTCTTGAATGTCCTGTGTCGGAGGACAAATAGACTTGGGGATTTCGGTGTGGCATGCTGTAATATGATAATCCCTGGTATGAAGGTGTTATTTGTGACCTTTTCTCCTTATATCAGTGAGTTGGATTTCTGTTTATCTGTATATTTTATGTCTTTTTTAATTCTGTATTCTTCGCCTTATTTGCGTTTCAATTTGACTGGTGTGATACTTGATACGTAATGTGAGTTTTACCAGTGTTAAAATTTTAAAGTAATGTGTACATGGCATGGTAAAGGAATAGTGAATATCTAACCTCATTTCATGGGATAATGTGAGCAACGTTGCAAGTTAACGTAATAAATGTAACTATCTCCCTGTTTTAAATTCCCCTGCATCATTCTAAATTTCATCTGCCATTTATGTTGTGTTTTAATGATGGGTAATTAAGAATGCGCGATAAATTACAGTCGAATTTTAAAGAGCATATTGTGCCATTTTCACTGTTAGCAGTGAATACTCTGGAGCAAAAATGGACGCTATGCCACGAGAACATTAAAAATGACACGCTAATATAACCGCAAATGTCAAGAAGATCATACATTTACTGCGTGCAAGCAAAGAAATAACATATAAAAGGCGGTGAAAAAAATGAAAGATGAAATATTGTTAAAAAATGTATTATTAGAAAATTTTCATTCGAGAAGGTATCTACTTCAGGCGTTCGCTACGGCAAATAGACACGAAAAGAAGGTTTTTATTTGAAGAACAAGTTTGAGAATTCAGTGGAGAAATCTTGCGCGACGACGAGGATACCTCGCTTTTGTAAATTGATAAATTAGAACAGAATAGCTGGACTGTATAGTAACGTAATCATTTACGTCACGAGACACCAAGGAAAAAAGTACCCAGCTTCATACACTTGTTCTTAAGAAAATAAGAAGAACAACAACGATTAGAAACGTGCTAAAAGAAATTAAATCTCATCGTAATTGAAGCTTTGATAAACCATACTAGTAATCTGCAAAATGTTAATACGATACGATTAGAAGAAGCATTAGCAGCAATACATTCCTAAATCATAGAAGGCTTTGTACTCTAAGATGACGAAACTGACAAGCTTAATATATATTTATGTTTCAACTGCGCAAGAAATGGCCTACGTCATTTGTTCAGAAGACCGAGGCAAAGGCTGCCTGGAGATGGGGACTTGAAGCCGACAAACCTATTCCCTGATGACCGTGATGGAGCAAAGACCTGCCCAGATGTTCCCGGAGGCTGATGCGATGTCGCAATCGCATTGCCAGCATGTTCTAAGCATTTGGACATACACAGCAACGAGGGAAAAGCAGGAAGAAAAGATAAGTTCATTAAAGCATAGATTCTGTAAGTAATTTAAATATCATGTTTTTAAGAAGTGCCATTTTTTATTCCTGCAATATATATATATATATATATATATGTATGTGTGTGTGTGTGTGTGTGTTTGTAGTGCTGTCGTGAATTATATTCAAAGGAAGTGATGTTACGCGGAAAGACAATCGATTTACTAACATAGGAGTTTATTAGGTAGTCATCTGACCAGAATGACGAGTTCTTTGAGTTAGGATATATTTAACCAGTGATAACCAAACCATGCTTTCGTAATGCTATCAATATTGAGTGAAGAGGTTAAGTTATCTGAGCTTTTGATATGATATGACATTGTGGTTAATGTTAGGATTAGATTAGGACATTACATTATGAAATGGAGTTAATTTAATGCCATATGCAAGTTATATCGAGGTGTTAGGAAGACATATGAAAATAAGAGGAATCTGAAGGAAATTGAGAATAAAATGGAATATTTAAGTAGATGAATAGTAATTATGCAGTTATATGCGTCAGGTTAAGATGGGTTATTGTAGTTATTGTAAAGAAGACTGAAATACGAGATGTGAAATATGTATGTATGTTTATTAATGAACAAAACAGGCGTTCAGCCCCGAGTACATGTTCACAATAATAATAAATAAATAAATAAATACTAAATACTGCTACTGTACACCTTGGCCGTGCCATGAAGCCTGTCAGATACTCCGGAAACGTGACCTCCAAAGTTAGGTCACCACGGTAGTCATCTTCCGTCTCTTCATGCCACGTCCAGCTACTCCCCTGTCTAATTCTAAATTCACACATAAAACATCAATAACTAATAAAATTAATAAACGTAGTCCAACCTAAGCCACCCCTCTCCATCATATACAAAATAAAATGAACAATAAAACAAAAAGACCTAACGCTACAGTTATAGACCAGACCTCCTCAGCCGGGCCTATATTTACATTCTATTGCTGGTGTTGCAACTCTCTGCTTGTTATCATTCACACGTACCCACTCATCACGCAAACCTTCATGCTTCAGCATTTTCATCACCTTCATTGTTCCCTGACCTACTCCAAAATAAGCTACAACAGCAACATTACACTATTGCATACCAAACCAGCCATTTTTCAGATTTTGCTTACTCTCACACATACACATAGACCGCTATGCCACTTCTCTAATTACAATCTAGTTAACAGACATACTTCTACTCTCACCACATTTTAACAATGAATACCCCATCATCACAACATTTCAGCCTCCACAAATAAATACCCTAATAATAATAATAATACTAATAATATTAATAATAATAATAATAATAATAATAATAATAATAATAATAATAATAATAATAATAATAATAAACCACTCAGGTCACCAAAAAAAAGAAAAAGAAGAAAAAAATTATCGTATCCCCTGGGCATGTCATAAGGCTCGTTTGGACACTCCGGAAGCGTGAAACCCCTAAAGTAGAGCCACCACAGCAGTCATCCTCATAGCCTCGTGCCATGCCCCTCATTCCGTAGAATTAACCCCCCCCCCAGAATCAATAGAGTAGAAATAAAGAAAAAAAGAGAATCATAGTAATAATAATAATGAAAGTAATAATAATAGTACTAATAATAATCTATATATCAGAGTATTATTTCTTCCTCCTCTCCATACAAACAAACCAAAATTTACAAAATGTTAGTAAACTCACCTCTCTCCAGCTCCAAAAATTAAATACTCATACCAGACACCAGCCTCCACACATAAATACCATAATAATAATAATAATAATAATAATAATAATAATAATAATAATAATAATATACCACTCAGTTCACCAAAAAAAAAAGAAAAAGAAGCGAAAATTATCGTAGAGTAAAATTAAAAAAGAGAAACATAGTAATAATAATGAAAGTAATAATAATAGTAATAATAATAATCTATGTATAAGAGTATTATTCGTAACAGTCATTTGCTTTAGCAGTCTCTTACTCAATATTCAAGCATAAACAACACAAATACCAATCACGCATATACCAACACCTCTCCAACCTCATATTTCTTTCTCCTCTCCATACAAACAAACCAAAATTTACAAAATGATAATAAACTCATCTCTCTCACAGTATCACGTCAAATAAATAATTAGATGAATAAATAAATAAATAACTAAATATACAATACCCCTACCCACATATAAAATAATAATAGTGATATCAATAATAATAATAATAATAATAATAATAATAATAATAATAATAAAATAACGGTAATACTCATAATAATAATAGTAATAATAATAATATTAATAATCAACTGGCCAACGGTAGATTCCCTCTATGAACCGTTTGCCTTACTTACAGTAAATAATAAACTTAAAATATCCCATATGCGATCCCGGAGCACCCCATAATACCTATTCCACTCTCACATATACATATAGGTCCCTATACACTACTTCTCTGAAATACACTATAATTAAAAGACATCTTACCCTACACAAGTACTCTATATACCAATGTCCAAACCTTTCCAACCATTCTCGCTTCTCATCTCTACTTTCAATAACCAAACCACCTACTACTGTTTTTTACTTCTAGTAACTACCCCCCTCTCATATCCACTTGTACCCCACATTTCTGTCAGATCTCTGTTCCTGTATCTGGCCCTACTCTGGTCTAGGCTCCCCAAGTTTAACCTTGCCGTTACCTTTTTACCTTGCGTTTCCCTTACTTCACTGCATACACTTCCTTTACTTCCCTCTTCACTGCAAATAGCCATATTCTCACTTCGCCTCTCTACCAGCACTTCTTCACTCCGAACACTGTTATTGGTCACTTTAGCACTTGGCACTTCTCCCTGCCTCTCTTCACACGGTACACTGATACTTCTGGTATTTTGCCTATCATCTCCACTAATCGCTGCACTACTCTCTTTTTCTTCGGCCTGCTTTGACTTCATCCCTACGTCCATCCTCAACACACTGTTATTTGTATTTCTCCTCATTTGCCTACAGTTTATTGCACTACTCTCCTTTTCCTCATCTTGTTTTAACTTCAATTCTAAATCCATCAATCTATCCACAGACCAGATTCTCTTCCAGCTTCTGTCTGACACCACTAGATTTTGACCTCTAATAGTTGCCTTCAGCCCCTGTTTTACAGCCAGTATCCTGTGTTTTCTGAGTATCCTCTCGTTTTTGATCGCGTCACTTCCTACGTCTCTCTTTATCCATATTTTCTCCCTCTGTACGTTTCCCGCATTTGTTAACACAACATCCGCCATCAACGTTGAAAACAATTGTAGCTTTATAGGCCTGTTGCCTCTAGTTCTCCCCACTCTCTGCACATCATCAATATCTACTTCACAAAAGTTTATTCTCATTTTTCCCTGTATTAGATCCACTACTTTATAAGTCGTAAGTACTTTGCTTTCTCTCGACTCCTCAGGCACTCCATAAATAAACAAACACTTCTTCCTTCTGTATAAAGTATTTGCTTCCACTTCTGCTTTCAGCCTGCAATTCTCCTCTTCAAGTCGTCCTACTTTTTCCCTTAATGCTACCACTTCCTCGGTGTTATTTCTCGCCTGTGCATCCATGTCGTCCGTTTTTTCTCTTATCCATACTTCCATTTTTTCAATCTTACTAGTTTGTTCTTCAATCATCTCTTTTATTTGCCCGAAAGGGCAAACTTCTGTCAGCACCTCTCATACAGCTCTTTTGATAGCGTCCATATTTTCCCTTTCCTCATTTCTACTAGATGACGGGCCTGGGTTCAACTCGACCCCCCCAATACATAGTAAAATTATAATCACTGCTGCCGATAACAATAGTTCTCCTTTCCTCTCCATATCCCTTTTACACCCACCTGGCTTCTTTTCTTCTTTCTTCATTTTCCTCTGCCATCTTCCTATCGTCACTCTGTAATGTTCTATCCCAATCATTGTCGACCCACTTCTCGGCGACCTTCCAACACTCCACACTCTCGAACTCCACTCCCCTCCCGGGACCCACAGCTCACTGCGACCTCCTTCGTCCGTGGCTTAGGCAAGACTGAGATGTGAAATATGAAGTAGATGATATATATGTGAAGAATGATCGAATTACAAGAAGAGTAATGATGGTGATGATTATTGTTTGTCGAGATTGAAGAGATGGGTATTTTATTGACGATGTTAAGTTAGTTGACGCACTTTAAGGTTGAGAATAGTTATATTTGATTCCATGACGCATATTAATCCTTCAGTATTCCATATATAACACAAAATACGATCTATATTACGTGTATATATGTAATGTAATCAAAAACAAAATCCACATATGGAAGTTAATGCGAACGTTGCCTATATTGACCTGAATTTCTAACCACAAATATTTTTACTCAAATAAATGGAGTTAGGAGGCTTGTTTGATCACATGAAATGATATCACTGGAAAGGTTATCTGTAATTGAAGGGTATCGACATTGATTAGTGGAGTCTTCTTAGAAGTCAGACTACTGAGTTTCCAGGAGAATAATATTAAATAGATGTCTTTTAAAATATTTTATGAATAATAAGTAGATTCTAAGTCAGCTGATGAAATAATTAGATACTTTTCCTGATAGTAGGTTAATCAAACCATTTGTCAAGATCTTTTTAATTTAATAATGTTAGATAAAACTTATCCATTCTTTCAATGACTACTTAGGTTAAGCATGTAGTTATAAGTGAACATAGGCTAAGAATCGTAGCAATTTTTGAGGAAATGATGTGAACCGCGAGATGGGGACGTCTAACGCGTAGATGTAAGCTGAATTCAGTCGTTTATCTCGTTCGGCTACTCTCTATCAGAACGCATGACCCCGATTCAACACTGACTGAAGATTAACGATAATTTCGAGCTAGTCTGGATCTTGTTGCGACTTGAGCTGGACGCGGGAACGGCGCAATATGGATGACACATTTTTGTGCCCTAAGAGTAAAGTTGTGTGTGTGTAGTTCTTCAGTATATTAAGATCTAGTTCTGAGTTAATTATTACTTGGGGGATGTTTTCTCCTTTGTGCTGACTTGTCATACCTGTTGTGCTTGATTGTTGGGTAGTTAATTGTGTGTGATGGGATTGGGTGAATTGTAATGGGTTCGTGCTGTATCCTCAGCAACATGTTTTTTAATTTGTTTTTCTTTGTAAATTTCTTTTATTAAGTATTGTGTTGTGTAAAATCTTGGTTCCTTTTTGTAAAATTATGGGTCTAGGGTAAACTCCAGTAATTTTTTGTATCTCCTCTCCTTTCCTTTGAAATTTTAAGTTGCGCTTGCCCTGGGGGGATTGGGAGGGGATCTCCCTAAGGGGTTTTGTGGAGCCACCAGTTGGGTGTCTCAAAATCAACATTTAATTAAGTAGGAAAAACAAAAAGAAAACCCACACTCGAGCTCTTTAGTCTCTTCAAGTTCTTCTAAATTTCTGGACGATGGCTTTCTTTCATAAATTCCTATTTCTGCTGCGGATACGTTAATGTTCCAGTGGCTACCATAATTTTGTCCATCCGAGGTGCAACCTACCGTGCCTGTTTGGAGAGCACATTGAACTACGGCTTCGCTATTATCCGACATTGAATGGAGTGGCCAGATGTTCCTGGTGGTGGCAGTTGTGCTATAGTGCGCCGCACTTCACTGGTTGTTCCTAGTCAGTTCGCTATACGGGTGAGCTGAGATGAAGTTTCCTTATTGCCATGGTTACACAGATGGTGTATGGAGTTGTTGGTGATCGGTCTTAGCCAGCAGCTGCATAATGTTCGAGCTATGCTCGATGTTAAAGGGGGGAGGATGTTACCGAAGAAAAGGACAAAAGTCACCGGCTTCATTTGGTTTTGTAAAGTCCGTTTATTTTGTTTTGCCTTGAAAAATTGACCGAGTGTAATATATAAAATTATAGTTTTGGATGACTAAAAGAAAACCTTTGGAATTTTGTTCTGTGCAATGTATGTATGTTCAGTCCGTCAGCGATGCCGCTGGTGGGATCCTCAACAGCTCTGCCATCAGCTGTCATAGATGGCCGAGGCATCACTGGAGAGACGTACTAGGGAAATGAGGAGTGAGGTAGTTTTCTGTGCAATATAAAATTATTATTATTATCATTTTTATTTTCTGTATATCAAGGACAGTGTTGATCATTTTGGGAATGTGAACTCTATAAATTATTTATGTAACTTGAAGAAATTACGCGTATAAGATGGACATCGGGCTTAACGGGTCTTCAACTTCTGACTGACCTAGCGAGCGGACGCGTTCGGGGTTTGCTCCATCTGGTGTTGCCGGCCACTCACGGTAAGCGCTATGTTCTGGTTTTTCACTTAATTTAAATTCATTCTTGTGTTTCGGCCTTATCTTATGTAATATAACTTTCCGTGGTAATGTAAAATTTTGTCTTGCGTGTGGGAGTTCACTCTGGACCCTGCATTCACCAAATTTGAGCATCAGTACGACTTAGCTGTTCAGCTACTCCGCAACGTGTTGTTTTCGGAGGCAATTCTCTTTTTTGACCCAGTATTTTGAAAGTAAACGTAAATGCAACTTTCTTTCCTGAATAGCGATATTGTACGTCACATTAAAATTTTGTTTCCTTTTGAGGTTGCCTCGAGTCATTCTGTGCCAATTCTATGTTAAAGTTTTAATCTCCTATCATTCGAGGAGCTGAATTTTTGTAGTTTTGTTTTCTTTTAAACTTAATTTAACAACCTTGTGTCATTAGTGTTTCTTAATTGTTCGCGGCGGAGAAAATTTGGAACTACTTCCTCGCAGTAACGTCCCATCTCTAAGCAATACTTGATCGCCTACTTGAAAGGTCACTTCAGGCTGTGTTATATCATACCTCTGCTTCTCTATCTTTTTACTTTGGAATAAAGTTTGCCGTGATTCTCTTGTAATCTACGGGTTAAGTCTTCTACCACATGTTGGTACTCATTGAAGGTTGTCTTGGGTCTTTTCTACAATATACCCAGTATGTTAGCTTTCTGTCTGAATATTAATTCATACGGAGTGTTGGTGTGTCTCAATGTGTTATACACAATTATATATATTACATTTTTATATTATGTCTCAGGTATTCAGTAAGCATTCTCTGCACTCGCTCTATGCTTCCATTATATTGCAGCCTGAAAGCTGAAAGCTGTAGTATGGACCTCCTCTATTCTCAAAACTTTACATAGTTTATTAAAAGTTTTACAAATAAAATTACTACCCATATCAGTTAAAATAACACTCGGAATTCCAAAAATACTAATCAAATTCTTCACTAGAGTCCTTGCTATGATATCTGCCTCTCGAGTAACCATTGAACTAGCTATTACATTTTGAGACAACTGAACTGGACAGGTAAGTATAAATCTTTTTTTTTTTTTTTTGCTTTCTCTCGGTTACAGGGAGAGAGCCCATTAGATCTAAGGCAACCTTTTCGAATACAATACTAGGTGTATCAGAAATAACCGTCGATTCTTTCATTCCTGGACCTAGAATTTTATTCTTTTGGCATGAAGGACATGAGCGTACAAGGGCTTCTACGGCCTTTTTCATATTCGGCCACTGGCAAACATCTTTAATTCGGGCTTAAGCTCTAGCAGTGCCCTAATGACCACCAATAAGTGAATTATGCACATCCTGTAAGATAGCTAACTAATCCTCCTTAGTTAGCTCCTACGTTGCAGCGTTCAGTGAGTTTCCTTCCTTATCAGACTCGACCTCCTCTGCCTCTGCGTCCTCGGAGATAGAGTCCTGAGCAGGATCCTCATCTCCTGACCTCTCTGCTTTCGCGTCCTGGAGATCATTTCGTCTATCGACCTTTTCTCGCTCACCTATCTCTCGGTGGGATTCCTGTCTTTCAGAACCTATTATTCTCATTGCCTTCTCAGGCGCAGTGGGAATCCCACTTAACGTATCTTATTTCTTATACGTTTTCCCTGCCTTTTATAGTACGGCGAAGTAATAACGGGCTAATTTTATTCTAAAATTCATTAACCTGAAAGATGGGTCTTATACATTGAATACCCATTTCAAAGGCTTGTGGTCCGTGACCCCCGGAAGTGTCGTCCAAATAGGTATGGCCTAAAGTACTTCACGCTTCAGACGATTTGCAAGTAATTCTATTTCGGTAACCGAATAGTTCCTTTCCGCTTTATTTATTAAAGTTCTACTTGCGTATGCTATTGACAAGTTTTTGCTATTTCGCCTTGCGGGAGAACAGCTCCTAGAGCTTCGCCACAGGGTACTGTAGGTATGGGTCTCTCCTTCAGCTTCTGTTTCAGAATGCAGAAAGCTGTCTCCTGTTTATCCTTCCATACATAAGGGACATTATTCTTCAGAAGTTCATACAGAGGTTTTGCTACCTTGCTATACAGTGGTATGAACCTGCAGTAGTACCCATTGAAACCTCAAAGTCCATTTAACTGTTTAGTGGTTGTAGGTCTTGCAAAATTTCTCACTGCCTTAACCTTTCGTCCGTCTGGCTGTACCCCGTTTGCAGTAATAACATGGCCTAGAAATGTTGCCTACGTTCTTACTAAGTCGCACTTGTCTGGCTGTAATTTAGGACGGTGTTCCCTCAATCTCTGGAACACGTCTCTAAGCTTACTTTTTTCCTCAATAGAATTTGCAAACACTAAAATATCATCGAGGTAAATCAAACATTTTACACCGATTAACCCTGACCTAGCTACATTCATTAGCCTGACAAACGTACTAGGGCATTCGTAGGTGCTCGCAGTGGAGAATTACGTCTTCTCAAGGTCCTCGGGCCCTAATGGTACTTGATGGTAGTCTGAAACTAAATCCATCGTTGAAAAATTGCGGGCCTTCCCTAGCGCATCTAATAATTCCTAAATCAAAGGAATTGGATAAGCAGAAAATGTGGAACCGGAGTTAAGCGCTCTATACTCTATGAATATACTGTATTATATTTCTGCTTCCCTGGGGCATCCATTCGCTTTGGCATAGGTAAGAGAGGAGCATTCTAAGCTGAGGTACAATACTATGAGTAATTATCTCGTCCTCTAACATTTTTCAATTTTATGTCTCTAGTAGTCTGTCCTGTGGTCTAGGGGTAGCAAGCTTACGTCTCACCCAGAGGGAGACCCTGGATTTGCATCTGAAAACTGATTTGAGAATCACTGAAGAGCTATCTGAGAGTAGGATAGTGGCCCCAGTCTGGAAAATCAAGATTAACAGTTGAAAAGATTTGTCGTGCTCACCATGTGCCACCTCGTAATCTGCAGGCCTTTGGGTTGGCCAGTGCCTATGACGGCTGTATACGTCATGTACTAGGCACATTAATTTCAGAAAGTTGATATGAATGTTACATCACTACTGGCTTCTAACTAAGACAGCTGCAGTTCAAATTCCTTCCAAGGTAGGTATGTGAAATTTTTTATATAGTCATGTTCTTGTGGTTTGGACTGCACATAAAACTGGAGGCCCTATGGCTGTGATCATAATATAATCAGATACATAACACAACAAGCTAACTTATTTTGTTATAGATAAAACCATATCAAAGTAGTGTTAATTAATTACATAGTATAAAACCGCAATCTTGAGTAACAGGGTTCCAGTGTTAATATACTTGAAAGAAGTACAAGAATAACAAGTGTATCGGCTTTTTTCTTGTTCTGTACAGTTTGAAACAAAAGATTTAATTATATTCTACTATTCTCTGTGATGTGAGACCAGAATCATAGTATAGCATGATTAAATTTAATGTGTTGCCAATAACAATTTAATTTTCTTCCTTATTTGTCTTATAAAAGATTGCATAGCACAAAATGCATATAGGAAGGATAAAATTATCTTAATTGCATAGTTCAACGAGAGATACTGTTCTTTTGGAACACAGCTCTGCGTGATGCCGTTGGCAAATTTTTCAACACACTTCACAAACACACTTTCCATTTGGTTCTTGAAAGTACTTTCTATTGCACATTTTGTAGTGAAATACATGGGCCGCGAAGCGTGTCGTGGTGTGTCGCAAGTCATAGCCGGAATTCTTCCATTCTGACGTCATGGCGTCTGTTCGGTAGAAATCTATCCAAATATTGGCTTTTTTCCTGTAGCTCTTGAAGAAAGGCTTGGTATTGTGACGTGGAAGGCAATCATAATCGTAGATCTTCTATATAGAAGGGTTGTCTTGTCAGCTCATAAGTTAACCTCGAAGTAGCGTTCTTTGCCAGGCAGAGAGCTTTCTTGAGATACGTGGCCTTCACTCGTTCTAGTACAGGTAGGTTGTCCTTTGTTAGGTACTCCCAAATAATACGCATGTATGACATGATGGGAGAGATCTTGATGTGAAATAGGGCTAGTGCTGTCTCTATAGAAAATTGTCGAAGAACCTTGATGTCATTCATTGCTGCGACTGCTGAGGCTGTTTTTCCTCTGATGTGTTTGGTGAAGCCTTTTCCGTTTGATTGCGAAGTCATTCCTAAGTACTTGTAGGAATTGACCCTCACAAGATCTTTACTCTTGAATTTTAAGTACTCTGCAGCTGGGAGTTTCCCACCTCTTCTAAATGCCATTTAGATCGTTTTCTCTAAATTAGTACTTAGACCGTTGTATTTGACCAAATAATAAGCTTATCAAACGATTCCTGTAGCTTTTTATGTGATGTTGAGGCTAATGCCATGCACTGGCGTAGCCAAGGGGGGCCTAGTGGGGCCGGGCCCCCCAAAATATTTCCTGAAACTAGAGCGACGATCAGCCGTTGTTTTTCGAACGGTACGAACAACTTAAAAACTTACGCCGAAATGTTAAATTAACGTAGCGATAAAGAATCTATTAGCAAGGCTCAATAGGTCTAATCATAATTCTCCATATTTCTACTGCTTGAATGAAAGAAAAACACTTAGAATTGTGATGCGCGGGAAGATCTCTCTGTAGAGGCCTCAGGATTGGGAATGTAACCGTGTGTTGACAAATGTCAAGGCATGAGGAAAAGGGAAAAATATGAAATGAAATGGCGTATGGCTTTTAGTGCCGGAGGGTCCGAGGGCAAGTTCAGCTCGCCAGATGCAGGTCTTTTGATTTGACACCCGTAGGCAATCTGCGCGTCGTAATGAGGATGAAATGATGGTGAAGACGACACATACACCCAGCCCCACTGCCAGCGAAATTAACCAATTAAGTTTAAAATTCCCGACCCTGCCTGGAATCGAATCCGGGATCCCTGTGACCAAAGGCCAGCACGCTAACGATTTAGCCATGGAGCCGGACAGGAAAAGGGCAATTACTAAAGGATTACTCAGTTGGGGGCCGGAATGTGACCACCGAGATAACTGGGGCCACGGCCAGAAACAGCTGCAAGCTTACAACATAGTGTCAGATTTTGCACATCGGTTCTAGGAAACAACAATGTCCTAGGGATCCTCGGGTTGTACTGTGGTTGAGAGATGCGCTATGTTTAAGTTGCAGCGTTGGGAAGACTGTGACAGGATTTTGAGCTTTACGTCAGTTCCCCATTTTGTGCCATATAAGTAAAGTTTATAAGAGGGCCATTTCGTCACTGAGAAGCCAAAAAGATGTACATCCTCGGTAAGTTATGAAAAAGTTTTTGTTTTTTTTAATTCTAACAGTAGCAAGGCAATCGCGGATGCGTGCCTAAGTTCGATATGTAGGCCTATACATTTTGTCAAATGCCCGGCGACTGATTGGAACCTCAAACTGCACCATCAAAACTGCGGGTAAATATTTTGTAATTGGCAGGCGTGATAACTCAGTTCCAATGGTTCTATCTTCTCATCAGGACGGCCTAGGCTTAAATCGCAGTCGATGCATGAAACATTTTTAAAATGGGAAGTCACTTTGTATTGTTATGGATTCTACTTAAAACACTAGATCCCGTCGCTTACTTTTCGTTATACTTTTGAGCCATAACTGCGTCATTATGGTGGTGTATTATTTTGAGTATCCAACCATTCTTCGGGCTTACCTTGTACCTCAAATGGTGAGTAGATACAGTGGCGTACCCACAAAATAATTTCAGTAGGTCGAGGCCTGTAGCATGGATACAACTTTTCCTTGGAAGGGGTTGTGAAAATATTTTTAATTTTTTATTTAGAATTTGCTTTACGTCGCACCGTAGGTCTTATGTTGACGATGCGAAAGGAAAGGGCTAAGAATGGAAAGGAAGAGGCCGTGGCCTTAATTAATGTACAGCCCCAGTATTTGCCTGGTGTGAAAATAGGAAACCGCGGAATACCATCTTTAGGGCTGCCGACAGTGGGATTTGAACCCACTATCTCCCGGATGCAAACACACAGCTGTGCTCCTCTAACAGCACGGCCAACTCGATCGGTGGGTATGAAAAAAAGCCGGTCCTACCGAGTGCGGTGACGGATCTTCAGTAGATATTGATGGTTTGATTGTTACCATGTACAATCATAGCTTCTGTACTCTTAACATAAACCGGCTGCATTATTGGAACGGTTCGTAAAATTGATAATATCGTTCTTCGTTTATGGGGAAGTAGAATCTTCATTTAATTTGTCTTCTTATAAAAAGGAACCACTTTGGTACTACACCCCGTGATGGTGACTACCTTCTAGGCCGTAGATATTTCGATTGCGGGAGACTCAAGACTAACTCTACTGCACCCACAAACAAGGCTGTGTCTTCCCCATCCCAAGCCTTTCTTAACTCTGTCAGTGTCGGAAATCGAATGCAGGATGCCTTAAGTCAAATTCTAAAATAAGGAGACTTGAAGTAACCAGCGGGCCCCGCGGTGTAGCGGTAGCGTGCCTGCCTCTTACCGGAGGCCCCGGGTTCGATTCCCGGGCAGGCTAGGGATTTTTACCTGGATCTAAGGGCTGGTTCGAGGTACACTCAGCCCACGTGTTTGCGAGTATAATTGAGGAGCTATCTGACAGTGAGATGGTGGCCCCGGTCTAGAAAGCCAAGGATAACGGCGGAGAGGATTCGTAGTGCTGACCACACGGCAACTCGTAATCTGCAGGCCTCCTGGCTGAACAGCGGTCGCTTGGTAGGCGATGGCCCTTCGGGGCTGTTACGCCATGGAGTTCAGTTTGGAAAAGTGAACAGAGAAGGAAGCGACACCCCTGCAAGGCTCTGTGGCTTCCAGGTAGTTCTTCTGTCCGGCCTCGTGCATTTAGGACAGTTGGAAAACGTACGCTGTAATAAATGCTCCTCATAAAAGTTTGTAAAAATACTAATGGCATATATTTATAACAATAATCACAAACGCCTCCTTTCCATGTGGCTCAGTTGGTTGAGTCGCTGTCCTTCTGAGTCGGAGTTCGCAGGTTCAAATCCCGGCTTGGGTCGGTGGCCCTTAAAACGGTGTTGAAATGGCAACAGCTCCGTGTCGTTGGTTATGGCGCGTTAATAAAAATTATACATACGAATATTTGCGTCACAAAACTGTAACTTTATGCTACTATATTCTGCATCCCAGGCTTGCGAGGGAAACTGATTAACAATTTGCTTTACCTCGCACCGACGCAGATAGTCTTATGGCGACGGTGGGATAGGAAAGGCCTAGGAGTGGGAAGGAAGCGGCCGTGGCCTTAATTAAGGTACAGCCTCAACATTTGCTTGGTGTGAAAATGGGAAACCACATGCAGTCATTTTCAGGGCTGCCAGCAGTGGGGTTCGAATCCACTATCTCCCGTATGCAAGCTCACAGCTGCGCGGCCCTAACCGCGAGGGAAACCAATAGGACAAGAAGGTAAACCCTACCTAGCATATGTTGTGACGTGAATTTTTTTTTACCAACTAACAATATATATACCCATACTCTTTACATTCTATATTTATTTATTTATTTACTTATTTATTTATTTATTTATTTATTTATTTATTTATTTATTTATTTATTAGTGCCTTCTGTATAGTGGCGAAGTTAGGGCTCCAGGCCCTCTCGTATACTTAACCACATACTAATCAGAATATTAAATAAAATACTGAGATACATAAAATAGTTAAAACTACATAAATTAATAGAATTGAAAATAAATAAAATTGAAAATAAATTTAAATATATTACTAAATTAACTAATTAATATTCAAAACTCTTAAAAATAACTAATCCTCAGGCACGCACACATTCATATTCAACCAGCTGTCAGCTGTCCTCAGCAGGTAGTCTCGGCAGGTGACCTTAAATCGCGATTTAAAAAAGCTAGTTTCTCTGAGCTGGCAGGGTATTCCATAATCTGGGGACAGCTGCCACAAATGATCTATTAACTTTATTTGTGGGGTGCAGTGGAATAGAAAGAATGGATCTAGAACGTGCATTTAAGTTGTGAAATGATAAAAAGATGAATTTTGAAGAAATATACAGTGGCTGACTTTCAGTTACCATTCTAAACACCATCGTTAAAGCGTGTAGCTACGGACGTTTATCAGATATCAGCCATGAGACAGCCTGATAGTATGGGGTAATATGAACATCGTACCTGATATTGTAAATAAATCGCAGGCAGGAATTCAGTGCTCGTTGAAGTTTAAGTGTTTCTTCTCTCGTCATGTCAACTAAAACAACGTCACAATAATCAAGAATAGGGAGAATGAGTGTCTGTATAAGTCTGGCCTGTAGCTCAAATGGAAATACATCCCTCTGCCGTTTAAGAGGGTGAAGCGCTCCAAAAATCCTTTTAGGTACCGTGTTTCTTTCGTGTAATCAGACCAATCAACTGTTTCATTCATCATTACGCCGAGATTTTTAACCGTTTTACTGTAGGGAATAATGTTACCATTCAGTAGGATGGGTGGGATTGCGACATTGTTTGAGCAGTTCAGTCATTTTCGTGATCCAATTATGTTTGCCTGAGATTTTGTGCAGTTTAGTATAAGAGAGTTCCGTTGTGCATATATATTGAGTCGTCGGAGGTCATTGTTAATACCTTGTCTTGCAATGTCGATATATTTGAAGATCGTCAGCATAGAGGTGGTGTGTGTTATTTCCTGTCACAGATGGTACGTCATTGATATAAATACAGAAAATTAGAGGCCCAGGAATACTGCCCTGTGGGGCAAGACTAAGTTTGATTTTCCATTTAGAGGTCTTGTCGTTTACTATTATACGCTGTTGACGGTTACTCAAGAAAGAACTAAAAACCTTATGCGCAGCCAGGTCGAAATTTGGCAGTTTCATTTTCTTTATCATAGTCGGAATTACTATAGTGTCAAAGGCGCTACTAAAGTCAAGAAAGATAAGTATAGTGAGCAGTCGTTTGTCATAGCGTTTCTAATGTCTTCAATAACCTTCAAAAGTGCTGTCGCGGTACCCTTCTTAAATCCGGACTGCAAAGGGTCCAAAAGAACATTTTGATTTAGGTATTCCAGAACTTGCTCGTATACTAAACGTTCAATGCCTTTAGAAAGCGCAGGGAGTATAGACATAGGACGATAGTCAGAGGGTGATTGTGGGTTTAAACTCTTAGGTACCGGTATAATATTGGCTGTTTTCCAGACAGTAGGGTAATTTCCGTTGAGTAAACAGTAGTTCAGTATGTGCGTCAGTAGTATAAGCAGGACAGCACCCATAATGTTATGTATAAAAGTAATAGGAATATCATCTACACCTGCAGTCTTTGATTTAATGGAATGCAAAGCCTTTTCAACCTGATTTTCTGTGACACTATGAAATGTGAATGGTGGATCGGCTGGAGGGGAGGGCGGTGAGTCGGTACAGTTAATTGGGGTAGGTTGAATATTTATTCTACTAAAGTAATCGTTCAGTTCGTCAAGTGGAGTATCAGAAGTCGTCTGTCCCTATTGATATTTTCCTATTCCCAGAGCTTTAAGTTGGTCCCATGCGCGATTAGAATTTATGTTCTTAGCTAAATTCCGAAAATATATACATTTCTTACTTCTGATTAACTGCTTTTTGCGATGTTTTAAGATGCGGTAAGATTCGAAGTCTGTGTCATCTAGGGTTTGTTTATAATGTCGAAAGAACGAGTCACGATGGGCCATAATTCTCCTGGTTTCATCATCTAGCCATGGACAAGAAGGGCGAGAAACCTGTATTCGACGTGTGTATGTGTGTGTTTGTGTGTGTATTTCTTTTCAGCATTATTTGTATAAAATATCGCTCCTTCATTGCTTATCACTTGACCATTATTATACATTATTATAATAACATTACCGTATTTATTCTAAACCAGAATATTGCATCTTTGCTTAGACTGTTTATTCTTGCATTCATTCCACTTGTACTCGGAATATAAGAAATGCTACAGTTATGTTGGGATGGGAGTAACAGAGGTAGCCGCGGGGGGGGGGGCGTTGTCCTCCAAGGAGTCCAGACACCTCAGGAGTTTAAAACGAATCTACTTTTATTAAGCATTTTATATATAATGTACCGGTATATTAATATTAGCTTCCAGAGTCCGACTCATTGGCTGAATGATCAGTGTTGAGGCCTTCGGTTCAGAGGGTCCCGGGTTCGATTCCAGGCCTGGTCGGGGATTTTAATCGCGTCTGATTAATTCTTCTGGCTCGGGGACTAGGCGTTTGTCCCAACACGTTCCTCTTCATATTCAGACAACATACTACACTACCAACTACCAAAGAAACACACAACAGTGATTACATCACTCCATATAGGGTTGGCGTGAGGAAGGACATCCAGCCGTAAAACAGTGCCAAATCCACATGTGCGGCACAGTTCGCACCCGCGACCCCACGGGTGTGGGAAAAGCGGGGGAGGGGGAAGAAGAAGAAGATTACTATTAGCTTCCGGAATCCGCACGAATCCACCACTTTTACTTCGATCCAAGGACACTAATTTCCTTTTTAGGTATTCTACACCACCTAAACTCTGGAAGTTTGGACACCTATCAAAATAAAATTCTGGATGAATGCCCCCACCCCCAACTGAAATCCTGACTACGCTACTGACGCCATGTAATCAGCATATATGTAGATGGAGACCTCCTCACTGTTGAAGATATGAGGAAATTGCGAGGAGATATACGAACATGTCGAATATTCTACCGTGGCCAGTTGGCACATTTAGTGGCTTTGATCTCTAAGTGAGACTAAACGTGATACCTGAGACATTTTAAATGATTTTCCTATTAAATGTGTTGGACTTCTTAGCATTTCAAAAAATTTCCAATCAATAATTTGTTCTTAAAATTCCCATTGCTAAGCCTGGAACTTTTTGGGGAGGGGGAATGTACAGTTGCCCATGGTATTTTATCAAAGTCAGTCTAGGGATAAAAGACATGAATGTTACTTATGGAGACGCCATGTTGTCTCTTAAAGTGAGCGTAACCGAAGCCAAGTGTATTCGAATTTAGAGGATATAGGAACCAAACATAGAAATAGTTATTTTTTCTATTTTTCATGTAGAATATAATTGTGCATCCACTGTTCGGGTATATATAACTGTATAACACTTAAATAATATGAATACATTCACAGCTATTTGAATAGGAAGATAATGGACAGAATCTGAATTTCAATTTCTGAGAAACTAGAATCAGCAGAAGTGCTCGTGTAGGCTATACTCTTTTACTTCTTCACAACTAGTTCTTACTGTGTTTCTTGTTAATAAAAACTGTCAAAATACGTGATCAATCAATCAACCAATCACTACTGACCTGCATTGAGGGCAGTCACCCAGGTGGCAGATTCCCTGTCTGTTGTTTTCCTGGCCTTTGCTTAAATGATTGCAAAGAAATTGGAAATTTATTGAACATCTCTCTTGACAAGTTATTCATACATACTTACATACATACATACATACATACATACATACATACATACATACATACATACATACATAATACATACATACATCGTTATTGCCCCACCATAGTACACACCATCGGTATAAGGTAATAAATAAAAACTAGTTCATGACAGGATTAACTAATTAAATACCGCAAAATCTCTAACTAATTTCATACTAAATCTACTGAGTAGCATCTCACACACGTTCGGATATCCAGCTCCACATGCAAAACGCTACTTCTACATCTTGCTAAACTATCTACTTAAATCTATCTTCATTCTATCCTAAATCTGTCTGGTCGCGACATCATCGCCTGGCGAGGAACAGGTGCCACCGTTCCCTGGGATGCCACTACCAGCCATGTCTCACGAGGCCGGAAACCGAGAACTCATAGACCCCTTAAGCTGTCAATGATTAGTTTCCTCACCACTCCTTTATGTAACAGCCCACATATGAGCGGATTGCCAGCTCTACATGTAGCCTGCCACACCTCCATTCTCCAGCTGAGACGGTGCCATAACTCAGCTCCTTTCACTGTCTCATTGACATCTTACTTCATCTAATTTAATACTCTTCCCAACCTTACTCTACTCTACACGTGCAGACGTTCTGAATAAACACTTTATCTTGAGATATGTCAGGCCTATCTCTCCCTCTCATAGCTCATGTCACACACTCCACGATCTCACTTCTGCGAACTTATCTCTTAACATTCATAAAATGTAACAATATATCAAGGGTCTAACTGTAAAAGTCGAATTTTCCACGTTCTTTGGAAAATGAGTTATTGATATATCATTATTTTTTACATTGACATGTACATTATTCTGAAGGTTTACACAATCAAAACTAACAGTATCCTATTTAAATTTAATGTTGAAATTCACGTTTTGAAGCAAAACTAACATTCTCCACTAAGGACTCTAGTGCAAAACTCACAATCTTCTCACAGCCAATGGGGAGCTCTAGTTTGGTCACGTGATGTAGTCATGTGACACAGTCAGCAACAGGTTATGTTTGTTTAAGAGTGAAGTGTATGATTTATTGTGATGTCCATATTGTTTATTAATAATTAGTATTATAATGGATCTAACTGTTAAATCTATTGATACAAGTATTGGAGAAGTTCCAAGGAAGCGTGCGAATACATCACGGAAATGGAAGAGAGCTCAGGCCAAGAAAAACGAGTAAATATCAAAACATCACTTTTATCCCCAGTTATGTACAAGGCTGAACTTAAGTACTGTTGATACCAAACAATTATCTGGGGTTTTCAGATGAGAGAATTCGTTTATAAAATAATTTTCACCTTCCTTTTTTCTAGATATGCGGCTAAGGGCTTCCCAGAATTTCGAACATGCGAGCAGCAGCAAGGTGCACTGCGGTGCAAACTTATCCGCTCAAGATATTAAGCGATGCCATTCAGCGTTTTATTCAGGAAAAGACAAAATTTATCAAGATAATTTCATTTTAAAACATTTAACTATGCAGCCAATCAAAAGAAGACGTCCAAAACGTGGTACCAACACACAGAAACAGACCAGAGATAAATACTTCATTCGCAACTGAAATTAAGAAATGATCCCTGTAAGCTTTAATACTTTTCTCAAAGCATTACATGTTTCAAGATTCCGAGTAAATCGCATTGCAGAAAGAAACTACGCTAATTGTGAAATGCCTAAAGAAAGAAGAGGAGGAAACGATACTGGAAATACTGTAAGTTTCTTGCAAAGAAGGAAAATATACTGCAAACTTCGAATAAATTAAAATGCAGCGAAGCCCATTTCTGTGTCAATAGGATTGATCGGAAGTACCATCCAGCGGAACTAAATATAACAAAGCTTTGGGGAATGTATACCGCAGAAACTGAAGAAGAATCTCTGAAAGCGAAGCAGCATTATTTTAGGTACATATTGAACAGATCATACAACTTAGGATTTGGGAGCCTTAGGTCAGATGTGAGTTCAACGTGTTTGTCGCTTGATGAAAAAAAAAAATGTGCAAGAATGATGCTGAGAAAGCAACTTTAATAACAACGAAGCAAGTATTGTACCCGTCGAAATGGTATTTGATTGGACTTGGAGAGGTTGGTTCAATTCTCGTAATGTAACATGGGTCTACGCGCGAACGAGCATCAGCTGCTCACCTGGCCGTTCCGCTGCTGGCGAGAGGAAACTGTGTCAGGCGGTCAAGGACATCATACGTCATAAGGTTTACGTCACATAGCGAGCACCGGAGACGAAGGGGAGAGAGATTCCAGAAAAATCCGCTCCGAATTTGGAATAACGAATCACGTAGCAGAATAGCTGTCGACCAATGAGAATTAGCGAAAATGTTCTATAGTCAAAGAATCATTCTACAAGGAAGACGAACAGTGTGTTTTTAGTAAGGTTGAGAGACAGATGGAGTACGATAGTCACTGCTAAAGCTGTTGAAGAAATTAGTTGACTATGAGATGGTAGTGCACCACAATTATGGTATTCGGGTGTGCTAATTTAATTTTCTGTTCAGACGGATCAGCCTAGTGCGATATTTCATTACAGTACATTTGCCTGGGTGAAAGTTTCCAAACCACGGACAGTCACTACAACACGTTACGTCGAGTTTTGCCGTAGAAACTTATGGAATGTTCTATTAGGTATTACGAGGGAAGATAATCATTGAAATGGAAACTTCGAGAGTGAATCCGGCCGAGAACATCGTTTTCAACAGTAATATAGTGGACTATTCGAGATTACGACAACCCAATGAAGTGCTGTAAACTGATAAATGAGGTCAAGATTTGAAGCTTTCTGCAGGGTTGAACCACGCTGTACATCATTGCGCCAGTTAAGTATTGTAAGGCAAAATGTTAGTTTACAACGAGTGTGGATCAAATTTTAATATAACGTTGTAGTTTCAGCAACATCGACGAAGGCCATCCGTCATCATGGACCGACCGAGAAGGAAATTCTGGGGAACTCAAAAACACCGCTGGAGTTATTCTACGCTATTTGACTGCTCAGGAATCCTGGTGTGTTAAGCCGACGTGTGTGAGGCAGCACGATGAATTTGTTCGTCTACAATCCACACTAAACCAGGGATTGTATTCTTATATAATGAAACGTAGATTAGTTAGAGATGTAGTATTTAAATTGTGGTGATGGTAGAGTAGTCATTGATTTATTGATTCATTGATTTCATGTTGTTGGTTTCTTGGAATATTGCTGTGTGGATTCAGTGATTGCTAACCCCAGTTGTTAGTGAATTTCGCGAGGTTACGTGTAATTAAGGTCTTCGAAATGGATTACGGGGGAATGAAGGCTAATAATAATAATAATAATAATAACAATAATAATAATAATAATAATAATAATAATAATAATAATGATGTGTGACTTCATTAAAAATCATGACGATAATAATAAATTATCGGATTATATTAAAGCAATGATTTAACCGAAGCATTGGTAAGTAATTCTGACCTTAGAAGGGTAGGTGATAAGTAGTATAACTGGACAGTTCTGGCGCCTCCTCCCGCGGGAAATTTAAATTTTGGCGGGAAATTTGAATTCTGGTGGGAAATTTTAATTTTGGCGGGAGATTTGAATTTGTAAACAAAGCCACGTGCTTTTTGACAGCTGTCATCGACAACAACGCATCGCTAACCTCACTGCTGCCATCTTGACGGGCCTAAATCTCAGTAGTGCCAACTTAACCTAACTAGCGTGAGGTAAACAAAGCCACGTGTTTTTTTGACAGCCAGGTGCTTTTTGACAGACAACAACGCATCGCTAACCTCAGTACTGCCATCTTGACGGGCCTAAACCTCAGTAGTGCCAACTTAACCTCACTAGTGCGAGGTAAACAAAGCCACGTGTTTTTTGACAGCCACGTGCTTTCTGACAGACAACAACGCATCGCTAACCTCAGTACTGCTATCTTGACGGGCCTAAACCTCAGTAGTGCCAACCTAACCTAACTAGCGTGTGGTAAATAAAGCCACGTGCTTTTTTGACAGCTGTCATCCGCCATCTTTAAACCACAGAGCACTGTGCTGCCCTCTTTATCGCAGTAGCTGCAAATTCGTCACCTGTCATCCGCAGTGCTGCCATCTTGACGGGTCTAAACCTTAGTGCTACCAACTTAACCTCACTAGCGTGAGATAAACAAAGCCACGTGCAGCTGACATCCGCCATCTTTAATCCACAGAGCACAGTGCTGCCCTCTTTAGATACTTACCTTCCACGTGCAGCTGTCATCCGCCATCTTTAATCTATAGAGCACAGTGCTGCCCTCTTTAGCTACTTACCTTTGAAATGTGGTGGCGGATAATTTGAAAAATGCTTTTTGACAGCAGCCATCTTTAAGCACCGTGCTGCCCTCTTTAGCTACTTACCTTTGAAATGTGGAGGCGGTAAATTCCACGTGCTTTACAAACCTATATGCTTTTCTGACAGCTGTCATCCGGCATCTTTAATCCAGAGAGAACGGTGCTGCAATCTTTAGTTTGAAATGTGGTGGGGGTAAATTCCACGTGCTCTTGTTTGGAAACAAAGCCATGTGCTTTTTTGACAGCTGTCATCCGCCATCCTTAATCAACAGAGTACCGTGCTGCTATCATGCGGGCAGTTTCATCAGCTGTCATCCGCCATCTTTAATCTACAGAACACCGTGCTGCCCTCTTTATGGCTACTACCTTAAGCACGTAGTAGCGGGCATTTTGAAAAGTTCTGTTAGCTATCATCCGCCATCTTTAATCCAGAGAGCACCGTGCTGCCCTCTTTAGCTAGATACCTTTGAAATGTGGTGGCGGCAAATTGAAAAATTTCACGCGCTCTTGTTTGGAAACAAACTCACGTGCTTTTTTGACAGCCATCATCCGCCATCTTTAAGCAACAGAATACAGTGCTGCCCTCTTTGTTGTGGCGGTAAATTCCACATGCTTTACAAACCCATGTGCTTTTTTTTGACAGGTGTCATCTGCCAGAGAGCACCGTGCTGTCCTCTTTGTGCCGGTGACAAATTCCACGTGCTTTTTGACAGCTGTCATCCGCCATCTTTAATCAATAGAGCACTGTGCTGCTATCATGCGGGTAATTTCGTCAGCTGTCATCAGCCATCTTTAATCCACAGAGCACCGTGCTGCTCTCTGTAGTAGTGGGTAATTTGGAAAGTTCTGTTAGCTGTCATCCGCCATCTTTAATCAAGAGAGCACCATGCTGCCATCTTTAGTTGAACTGTGGTGGCGGCAAATTCCACGTGCTCTTGTTTAGTAAACAAACTCACGCGCTTTTTGTCAGCTGTCATCCACCATCTTACATCGCAAACCTCAGTGCTACACTCTTTAGTTGAAAAATGGTGACGGATAATTTAAAAAGAAAAATTCTACAGCAGCCATCTCTCGACGCTAATTACACAAGATGGTGGCTATACATGACTCCTTAAAGGTGCTTATGCGAGATGATCGCTATACATAGTTTCTTATGAGACGCCCTTGGGATGCTTGCGCAAGATGGCGGTTATACAAGGCTCCTTATGAGACACCCTAGGGATGTTTGCGCAAGATGGTGGTTGCTCTTATGAGGCGGCTTAAGGATCCTTGCACAAGATGGCTAGAGACGCCCTAAGGATGCTTGCGCAAGATGGCGGACGCAAGATGGCGGTTATACATAGCTCCTTATGAGACAGCCAGTACTCGATACAACATGTGATTAGAACATTGATTGATGTGTTCAGAACACAAAATAAGTGATCAAGACTAGAATCAAACACTGCACTCGATGTCGTTAACTTCAACATGTGATTAAAACATTGTTTGGTGTGTTCAGAACACTACATAAGTAGAATCGAACTCTGTACAACATGTTCGGGGATACCTTTGTTCTAAGAAGATCAGATTGAAACATAACAAGACTAGAATCGAACACTGCACTCGATGTCGTTAACCTTAACATGTGATCAGAACATTGATTGATGTGTTCAGATCACTAAACAAGTAGAACCGAACACTGTACAACATGTTAGGGGATACTTTTGTTCTAAGAAGATCAGATTGAAACATAACAAGTCTAGAATTGAACACTGCACTCGATACAACATGTGATCAGAACATTGATTGATGTGTTCAGATCACTAAACAAGTAGAACCGAACACTGTACAACATGTTAGGGGATACCTTTGTTCTAAGAAAATTAGATTGAAACATAACAAGACTAGAATCGAACACTGCACTCGATGTCGTCAACCTTAACATGTGATCCGATACAACATGTTAGGGGATACATTTGTTCTAAGAAAATTAGATTGAAGCATAGCAAGACTAGAATCGAACACTGTAAGAACATTGTTTGATGTGTTCAGAGCAAAAGTACAACTTCAATGATTTACCTAGTGTAAAACACACACTGTGCACATATCGCATAGCTACCTCGCCTATCACTTGCCTAGTATGAAAATCAAAAACACACTGTGCATATATCGCATAGCTAACTCGGCAACACTTCAAACGATTTGCTTGGTATGAAAATAAAAAAATCTATACCGCGTAGCTAACTCGTTCATCGCACTGCTAAGACGCTTAGTAATTGCAAATACACTGATATATGTCATACGAAAATCAAGAAAGCACACTGCGTAGCCAACTCGCTCGGGTCACTCGCTTAGTAATTGCAACACGACTAGAACACTGATACACACACGGATAAGAATGTTGCGAGATACTACATACTTACATGTTTTTTTTAAAAAAAATACTGGGGGGTGAAATATCATAAATTATATGTACACATGTTGTCTCCTCCAAGTTGTAAGACGAAATAGACGCAGTACTGCGAGTTTCCGCTATAGCTGGCGAACGGAAGTAGCATGATATCTCAGCAAAAAAAAAAAAATACGCGTGAGCTTGCATACATGCAAGTCAGACACAATGATGGATACCGCGATTCAAATCCTGGCAACTTATGCCGTCAGGAAGGGCATCCGGCGAGCATCTAGCTGTAAATCCCCGATTCTCATGTTAGAAAGAGCAACTTGTTGTAAAACATTCTTAATCCCAGCTCTTTGACGTCAGGAAGGGCAACCGGTCGAAAACAATAGTGTATGATGTAAGAGGTTAGATACTGCCAGTTTTGCGTCAGGAAGGGCAACTAGTCTTAAAAAAAATTCTTGCGATTTGAAATCTTAGTTTTGCGTCAGGAAGGGCATCCGGCTGTAAAACAATAGTTCACGATACAGCGATTTAAAATCTAAGAAGTGCATCTAGCTGTAAAACCCCGATTCTCGTGTCAGAAGTTGTAAAAGAGATTCTTAATCCAAGTTCTTTGACGTCAGGAAGGGCAACCGGTCGAAAACAATAGTGTATGATGTAAGAGGCTAGATACTGCCAGTTTTGCGTCAGGAAGGGCAACTAGTCTTAAAACAAATTCTTGCGATTTAAAATCTTCGTTTTGCGTCAGGAAGGGCATCCGGCTGTAAAACAATAGTTCACGATACAGCGATTTAAAATCTAAGACGAGCATCTACCTGTAAACCCCGATTCTCGTGTTAGAAGTTGTAAAACAGATTCTTAATCCGAGTTCTTTGACGTCAGGAAGGGCAACCGGTCGAAAACAATAGTGTATGATGTAAGAGGTTAGATACTGCCAGTTTTGCGTCAGGAAGGGCAACTAGTCTTAAAACAAATTCTTGCGACTTAAAATCTTAGTTTTGCGTCAGGAAGGGCATCCGGCTGTAAAACAATAGTTCACGATACAGCGATTTAAAATCTAAGAAGTGCATCTAGCTGTAAAACCCCGATTCTCGTGTTAGAAGTTGTAAAACAGATTCTTAATCCAAGTTCTTTGACGTCAGGAAGGGCAACCGGTCGAAAACAATAGTGTATGATGTAAGAGGCTAGATACTGCCAGTTTTGCGTCAGGAAGGGCAATTAGTCTTAAAACAAATTCTTGCGATTTAAAATCTTAGTTTTGCGTTAGGAAGGCCATCCGGCTGTAAAACAATAGTTCACGATACAGCGATTTAAAATCTAAGAAGAGCATCTAGCTGTAAATCCCCGATTCTCATGTTAGAAGTTGTAAAAGAGATTCTTAATCCGAGTTCTTTGACGTCAGGAAGGGCAACCGGTCGAAAACAATAGTGTATGATGTAAGAGGTTAGATACTGCCAGTTTTGCGTCAGGAAGGGCAACTAGTCTTAAAACAAATTCTTGCGATTTAAAATCTTAGTTTTGCGTCAGGAAGGGCATCGGGCTGTAAAACAATAGTTCACGATACAGCGATTTAAAATCCAAGAAGTGCATCTAGCTGTAAAACCCCGATTCTCGTGTCAGAAGTTGTAAAAGAGATTCTTAATCCAAGTTCTTTGACGTCAGGAAGGGCAACCGGTCGAAAACAATAGTGTATGATGTAAGAGGCTAGATACTGCCAGTTTTGCGTCAGGAAGGGCAAGTAGTCTTAAAACAAATTCTTGCGATTTAAAATCTTAGTTTTGCGTCAGGAAGGGCATCCGGCTGTAAAACAATAGTTCACGATACAGCGATTTAAAATCTAAGACGAGCATCTACCTGTAAAACCCCGATTCTCGTGTTAGAAGTTGTAAAACAGATTCTTAATCCGAGTTCTTTGACGTCAGGAAGGGCAACCTGTCGAAAACAATAGTGTATGATGTAAGAGGTTAGATACTGCCAGTTTTGCGTCAGGAAGGGCAACTAGTCTTAAAACAAATTCTTGCGATTTAAAATCTTAGTTTTGCGTCAGGAAGGGCATCCGGCTGTAAAACAATAGTTCACGATACAGCGATTTAAAATCTAAGAAGTGCATCTAGCTGTAAAACCCCGATTCTCGTGTTAGAAGTTGTAAAAGAGATTCTTAATCCAAGTTCTTTGACGTCAGGAAGGGCAACCGGTCGAAAACAATAGCGTATGATGTAAGAGGTTAGATACTGCTATTTAAAATCCTAGGAGGGTATCCAGTTGTAAGACAGATTCTTGTGATTTAAAATCTCGCGTCAGGAAGGGCAACCGGTCGAAAACTATAGTGTATGATGTAAGAGGCTAGATACTGCTTTTTAAAATCCTAGAGTGGCATCCTGTTGTAAAACGGATTCTTGTGATTTAAAATCTCGCGTCAGGAAGGGCAACCGGTCGTAAAACGGATTCGTGCGATTTTAACTCATGCGTCAGGAGGGGGCACTCAGCTTTAAAACATATTTTTAATCCCGGTCCTGCTACGTTAGGAACCACATCTAGCTGTAAAAACAGGAGCTTCAAACATTTACAGTTTTAAGCTTTAGGAACGGGTTATGGGTTACATTTTTTGTTCTACTGCATAGAACACTATCTTTGAAGTTGTATCGGCGCAGTCATTCAGAGCGATGTATGGAATGCATGTGTTAGCTGAAATTGCACACGTATATTCCGGCTGTAGTAACCTTGAACGAAGACACTGCACGCTGATGAGCGACTTGTTACTCACCGTGTAAGCTCCTAACATAAATTATCATGATTGTACGGAGAGGTTAAAACACACAGTGCTGGCATATAGCCCCCCCTCCTATCGAAAGGGCCTGCACGGCGCCGGCATGTAGGCTACTCCTGTTGAAGTAGCCTGTACAAGGTTTAACACCCCTCTATCAACAGCCTTACTTAATACTAGCTTTTTTTGCACACCCTCGAAACTGCCTAAGAATGTAATATACTACCGTAGGGAGAGGGTAAAACTCGGTGCCAGCACATAGCCTACTCCTACCGAAGAAGCCTGCACATAGCTTAACGCCTCCATCCGACAAATGAATCACCCTCAACACTCTTGTACTCACAATCAGTTTCGGGGAAGCCTGCACAAGGTTTAACACAGCCATCAACAGCCCTTACTTAATGCTGGCTTTTTGCACGCCCTCAGCCTGCACACAGCTTATCACCTCCATCCGACAGATGAATCACTATCAAGATCTTGTACTCACAATCATTTTCGAAGGAGTCTGCACAAGGTTTAACGCCCCCATCAACAGCCCTTATTTAATGCTGGCTCTTTGCACGCCCTCGAAACTACCTGAGAATGTAATATGCAACAGTAGGATCACCCCCATCCGACAAATGAATCACCCTCAACACGAGTTTTACAGCTAGATGCACTTCTTAGATTTTAAATCGCTGTATCACGAACTATTGTTTTACAGCCGGATGCCCTTCCTGACGCAAAACTAAGATTTTAAATCGCAAGAATTTCTTTTAAGACTAGTTGCCCTTCCTGACGCAAAACTGGCAGTATCTAGCCTCTTATATCATACACTATTGTTTTCGACCGGTTGCCCTTCCTGACGTCAAAGAACTCGGATTAAGAATCTGTTTTACAACTTCTAACACGAGAATCGGGGTTTTACAGCTAGATGCTCTTGTTAGATTTTAAATCGCTGTATCGTGAACTATTGTTTTACAGCCGGATGCCCGTCCTGACGCAAAACTAAGATTTTAAATCGCAAGAATTTGTTTTAAGACTAGTTGCCCTTCCTGACGCAAAACTGGCAGTATCTAGCCTCTTACATCATACACTATTGTTTTCGACCGGTTGCCCTTCCTGACGTCAAAGAACTCGGATTAAGAATCTGTTTTACAACTTCTAACACGAGAATCGGGGTTTTACAGCTAGATGCTCTTGTTAGATTTTAAATCGCTGTATCGTGAACTATTGTTTTACAGCCGGATGCACTTCCTGACGCAAAACTAAGATTTTAAATCGCAAGAATTTGTTTTAAGACTAGTTGCCCTTCCTGACGCAAAACTGGCAGTATCTAGCCTCTTACATCATACACTATTGTTTTCGACCGGTTGCCCTTCCTGACGTCAAAGAACTCGGATTAAGAATCTGTTTTACAACTTCTAATTCGAGAATCGGGGTTTTACAGCTAGATGCACTTCTTACATTTTAAATCGCTGTATCGTGAACTATTGTTTTACAGCCGGATGCCCGTCCTGACGCAAAACTAAGATTTTAAATCGCAAGAATTTGTTTTAAGACTAGTTGCCCTTCCTGACGCAAAACTGGCAGTATCTAGCCTCTTACATCATACACTATTGTTTTCGACCGGTTGCCCTTCCTGACGTCAAAGAACTCGGATTAAGAATCTGTTTTACAACTTCTAACACGAGAATCGGGGTTTTACAGCTAGATGCTCTTGTTAGATTTTAAATCGCTGTATCGTGAACTATTGTTTTACAGCCGGATGCACTTCCTGACGCAAAACTAAGATTTTAAATCGCAAGAATTTGTTTTAAGACTAGTTGCCCTTCCTGACGCAAAACTGGCAGTATCTAGCCTCTTACATCATACACTATTGTTTTCGACCGGTTGCCCTTCCTGACGTCAAAGAACTCGGATTAAGAATCTGTTTTACAACTTCTAACTCGAGAATCGGGGTTTTACAGCTAGATGCACTTCTTAGATTTTAAATCGCTGTATCGTGAACTATTGTTTTACAGCCGGATGCCCTTCCTGACGCAAAACTAAGATTTTAAATCGCAAGAATTTGTTTTAAGACTAGTTGCCCTTCCTGACGCAAAACTGGCAGTATCTAGCCTCTTACATCATACACTATTGTTTTCGACCGGTTGCCCTTCCTGACGTCAAAGAACTCGGATTAAGAATCTGTTTTACAACTTCTAACACGAGAATCGGGGTTTTACAGCTAGATGCTCTTGTTAGATTTTAAATCGCTGTATTGTGAACTATTGTTTTACAGCCGGATGCCCTTCCTTACGCAAAACTAAGATTTTAAATCGCAAGAATTTGTTTTAAGACTAGTTGCCCTTCCTGACGCAAAACTGGCAGTATCTAGCCTCTTACATCATGCATTATTGTTTTCGACCGGTTGCCCTTCCTGACGTCAAAGAACTCGGATTAAGAATCTGTTTTTCAACTTCTAACACGAGAATCGAGGATTTACAGCTAGATGCTCTTCTTAGATTTTAAATCGCTGTATCATGAAGTATTGGTTTACAGCCGGATGCCCGTCCTGACGCAAAACTAAGATTTTAAAACAGAAGAATTTGTTTTAAGACTAGTTGCCCTTCCTGACGCAAAACTAGCAGTATTTAGCCTCCTACATCATACACTATTGTTTTCGACCGGTTGCCCTTCCTGACGTCAATGAAGTGGGATTAAGAATGTTTTACAACAAGTTGCTCTTTCTAACATGAGAATCGGGGATTTACAGCTAGATGCTCGCCGGATGCCCTTCCTGACGGCATAAGTTGCCAGGATTTAAATCGCGGTATCCATCATTGTGTCTGACTTGCATGTATGCAAGCTCACGCGTATTTTTTTTTTTTTTTTTGCTGAGATATCATGCTACTTCCGTTCGCCAGCTATAGCGGAAACTCGCAGTACTGCGTCTATTTCGTCTTACAACTTGGAGGAGACAACATGTGTACATATAATTTATGATCTTTCACCCCCAATATTTTTTTTAAAAAAAAACATGTAAGTATGTAGTATCTCGCAACATTCTTAGCCGTGTGTGTATCAGTGTTGTAGTCGTGTTGCAATTACTAAGCGAGTGACCCGAGCGAGTTGGCTACGCAGTGTGCTTTCTTGATTTTCGTATGACATATATCAGTGTGCTTAAAGTAAATACAAAATTTTAATATTCCACCTACTCAATACTAAAAAATCATGTGATGTTTTTACAAAAACATTACAATGACATTAAAAGGTACTAGTTTCGGTCCACTGTGGACCATCATCAGCCTAGCCAAATTACAACAGTAAAAGACATAGTGATAAAAATAGTATGGAGAAATGAGAGGATCTAAAAGGATGGGATGGTGGTGGAATGACATTCCTCCCCTCCGTATTCACCTACCCCTTTCCTGCTGATCTACTCCGCGCCATGCTCACTCCGTAAGTTGCATTCAATCCAGCAAGTTTGTTCCACGCAGCGCAAGGTGAGTCATCGTTTATATTTTCCGGTGCCTGGCTTGTTCTCCATTCGATTACCCGCGTTAATACTATCTTCTTTCCCCAGGTTCATTGGGGTCCCGATTGATCTGAGACTTCTGTTCAACACAGAAAGTCTTTAATTCCACCATAGAACAGGTTCAACTTTGTCAATTTTAATCTGGTGCTAGTCTCATTGGACAATTCTTCCCTCTACGCAAAAGTTGAACTTACATCTACAACTTTCTAGAAGCATATACGTAGTTATATATATCAATCGTACCGGGCGAGTTGGCCGTGCGCGTAGAGGCGCGCGGCTGTGAGCTTGCATCCGGGAGATAGTAGGTTCGAATCCCACTATCGGCAGCCCTGAAAATGGTTTTCCGTGGTTTCCCATTTTCACACCAGGCAAATGCTGGGGCTGTACCTTAATTAAGGCCACGGCCGCTTCCTTCCAATTCCTAGGCCTTTCCTATCCCATCGTCGCCATAAGACCTATCTGTGTCGGTACGACGTAAAGCCCATAGCAAAAAATATATCAATCGTGCAACAGAGGAGCAACTGCCAACCTGACTATCTCATCAAGAGTTTTTACTGTGACTTCACAAGATTTTACTTGTCATTGTGAACACTTCTGTTACTTTTATCATTATTCGCAAATACGGTTTTTTCACTTTTATCTGTCATTCCACCACCATCCCATCCTTTTAGATCCTCTCATTTCTCCATACTATTTTTATCACTATGTCTTTTACTGTTGTAATTTGGCTAGGCTGATGATGGTCCACAGTGGACCGAAACTAGTACCTTTTAATGTCATTGTAATGTTTTTGTAAAAACATCACATGATTTTTTAGTATTGAGTAGGTGGAATATTAAAATTCTGTATTTACTTTAAGCATAGTAGCAACTCAATACGGAACCTATCAATGAAGTTTATTACTTTTAATATATCAGTGTATTTGCAATTACTAAGCGTCTTAGCAGTGCGATGAACGAGTATAACGCGGTATAGATTTTTTTATTTTCATACTAAGCAAATCATTTGAAGTGTTGCCGAGTTAGCTATGCGATATGTGCACAGTGTGTGTTTTACACTAGGTAAATCATTGAAGTTGTACTTTTGCTCTGAACACATCAAACAATGTTCTTACAGTGTTCGATTCTAGTCTTGCTATGCTTCAATCTAATTTTCTTAGAACAAAGGTATCCCCTAACATGTTGTATCGGATCACATGTTAAGGTTGACGACATCGAGTGCAGTGTTCGGTTCTAGTCTTGTTATGTTTCAATCTAATTTTCTTAGAACAAAGGTATCCCCTAACATGTTGTACAGTGTTCGGTTCTACTTGTTTAGTGATCTGAACACATCAATCAATGTTCTGATCACATGTTGTATCGAGTGCAGTGTTCAATTCTAGTCTTGTTATGTTTCAATCTGATCTTCTTAGAACAAAGGTATCCCCTAACATGTTGTACAGTGTTCGGTTCTACTTGTTTAGTGATCTGAACACATCAATCAATGTTCTGATCACATGTTAAGGTTAACGACATCGAGTGCAGTGTTCGATTCTAGTCTTGTTATGTTTCAATCTAATTTTCTTAGAACAAAGGTATCCCCTAACATGTTGTACAGTGTTCGGTTCTACTTGTTTAGTGATCTGAACACATCAATCAATGTTCTCTTCACATGTTAAGGTTAACGACATCGAGTGCAGTGTTCAATTCTAGTCTTGTTATGTTTCAATCTGATCTTCTTAGAACAAAGGTATCCCCGAACATGTTGTACAGCGTTCGATTCTACTTATGTAGTGTTCTGAACACACCAAAGAATGTTTTAATCACATGTTGAAGTTAACGACATCGAGTACAGTGTTCGATTCTAGTCTTGATCACTTATTTTGTGTTCTGAACACATCAATCAATGTTCTGATCACATGTTGTATCGAGTACTGGCTGTCTCATAAGGAGCTATGTATAACCGCCATCTTGCGTCCGCCATCTTGCGCAAGCATCCTTAGGGCGTCTCTAGCCATCTTGTGCAAGGATCCTTAAGCCGCCTCATAAGAGCAACCACCATCTTGCGCAAACATCCCTAGGGTGTCTCATAAGGAGCCTTGTATAACCGCCATCTTGCGCAAGCATCCCAAGGGCGTCTCATAAGAAACTATGTATAGCGATCATCTCGCATAAGCACCTTTAAGGAGTTATGTATAGCCACCATCTTGTGTAATTAGCGTCGAGAGATGGCTGCTGTAGAATTTTTCTTTTTAAATTATCCGCCACCATTTTTCAACTAAAGAGTGTAGCACTGAGGTTTGCGATGTAAGATGGCGGATGACAGCTGACAAAAAGCGCGTGAGTTTGTTTACTAAACAAGACCACGTGGAATTTGCCGCCACCACAGTTCAACTAAAGATGGCAGCATGGTGCTCTCTTGATTAAAGATGGCGGATGACAGCTAACAGAACTTTTCAAATTACCCACTACTACAGAGAGCAGCACGGTGCTCTGTGGATTAAAGATGGCTGATGACAGCTGACGAAATTACCCGCATGATAGCAGCACAGTGCTCTATTGATTAAAGATGGCGGATGACAGCTGTCAAAAAGCACGTGGAATTTGTCACCGGCACAAAGAGGACAGCACGGTGCTCTCTGGCAGATGACACCTGTCAAAAAAAGCACATGGGTTTGTAAAGCATGTGGAATTTACCGCCACAACAAAGAGGGCAGCACTGTACTCTGTTGCTTAAAGATGGCGGATGATGGCTGTCAAAAAAGCACGTGAGTTTGTTTCCAAACAAGAGCGCGTGAAATTTTTCAATTTGCCGCCACCACATTTCAAAGGTATCTAGCTAAAGAGGGCAGCACGGTGCTCTCTGGATTAAAGATGGCGGATGATAGCTAACAGACCTTTTCAAATTGCCCGCTACTACGTGCTTAAGGTAGTAGCCATAAAAAGGGCAGCACGGTGTTCTGTAGATTAACGATGGCGGATGACACCTGATGAAATTGCCCGCATGATAGCAGCACGGTGCTCTGTTGATTAAAGATGGCGGATGACAGCTGTCAAAAAAGCACATGGCTTTGTTTGCAAACAAGAGCACGTGGAATTTACCGCCACCACATATCAAACGAAAGATTGCAGCACCGTTCTCTCTGGATTAAAGATGGCGGATGACAGCTATCAGAAAAGCATATAGGTTTGTAAAGCACGTGGAATTTACCGCCACCACATTTCAAAGGTAAGTAGCTAAAGAGGGCAGCACGGTGCTTAAAGATGGCTGCTGTCAAAAAGCATTTTTCAAATTATCCGTCACCACATTTCAAAGGTAAGTAGCTAAAGAGGGCAGCACTGTGCTCTATAGATTAAAGATGGCGGATGACAGCTGCACGTGGAAGGTAAGTAGCTAAAGAGGGCAGCACTGTGCTCTGTGGATTAAAGATGGCGGATGTCAGCTGCACGTGGCTTTGTTTATCTCACGCTAGTGAGGTTAAGTTGGTAGCACTAAGGTTTAGACCCGTCAAGATGGCAGCACTGCGGATGACAGGTGACGAATTTGCAGCTACTGCGATAAAGAGGGCAGCACAGTGCTCTGTGGTTTAAAGATGGCGGATGACAGCTGTCAAAAAAGCACGTGGCTTTGTTTACCACACGCTAGTTAGGTTAGGTTGGCACTACTGAGGTTTAGGCCCGTCAAGATAGCAGTACTGAGGTTAGCGATGCGGTGTTGTCTGTCAAAAAGCACGTGGCTGTCAAAAAAACACGTGGCTTTGTTTACCTCGCACTAGTGAGGTTAAGTTGGCACTACTGAGGTTTAGGCCCGTCAAGATGGCAGTACTGAGGTTAGCGATGCGTTGTTGTCTGTCAAAAAGCACCTGGCTGTCAAAAAAACACGTGGCTTTGTTTACCTCACGCTAGTTAGGTTAAGTTGGCACTACTGAGGTTTAGGCCCGTCAAGATGGCAGCAGTGAGGTTAGCGATGCGTTGTTGTCGATGACAGCTGTCAAAAAGCACGTGGCGTTTACAAATTCAAATCTCCCGCCAAAATTCAAATTTCCCGCCAAACTTCAAATTTCCCGCCAGAATTCAAATTTCCCGCCAAAATTCAAATTTCCCGCGGGAGGAGGATCCAGAACTGTCCAATTATACTACTGTGATAGCTGTGGACAGTAGGCAGCTCATCGAGATGGTGCGTTTAGAAATAATAATCATGGATATAACAATAATAATAATAATAATAATAATAATAATAATAATAATAATAATAATAATAATAATAATAATAATAATAATAATAATAATAATAATGAGTCGGAACAAATTAAAGTTGTGGTTGAGAGTTAAATGTGAGCGACGATTGTGATGATTAATTTTTATGATAACAATGGACAACATGATGACCGCTAGGGTACATGTTAGTCGTAAGGATATTGTGATTTATGGTGATATGGTTAATTATTCATGGAATAATAACAAATGTTGGCTCAACAACTTATATTGTGTAAAGTAAGGATTCAATATTTTTCATGAGGTTATATGAGTGCATTCTTCGATGTATCCCTAACTGATGGTGCTGATGATTGTTTCTTTTTTATTCGTCCTAGTTTGGTCATGGTGATTCATTGCTATTATCTACTATTATCTGCTAATAATGCGAGGGTCTTCAACCTAATTCTGAAGAGAGAAATAATAATAATAATAATAATAATAATAATAATAATAATAATAATAATAATAATAATAATAATAATAATAATAATAATCTTGATACTATGATAAAATCTGCTGATAAATAATTGGGGGAGATTGTGTAAGTGTGAGGCAGCTTATCCATGTGATTCGACAGTGACATTTCATTTGATGTTTTTTCATGTGGTTTATTGTCATGTGGAGTTTTGTTTCGGTTTGTTGCGCGTTTCACTACGCGATACTCTGCTATCTATCCACAGTAAAATTAGTAAGTCAATGACTGTTTTAAATTTTCAATAAAAGAATACAGTTGAGCGTAATCTGAGGAGGGGAAAGTCGCCAAAAAAAATTCCAATTAAATGCCAAAGAATTTTCCAATGAAATGTTAAAACATTTTCCAATGAAATGTTAAAGGAATTTTCCAATGGAATTGTAAAGAACTTACCAAGTAAATGTTAAAGTATTTTCTTACGATGATGTTAAAAAAAATTCCAAGTATTTGTAAGCGAATTTTCTAAATATTTGTGAAAGAAGTTTTGCAAGAATTTTCCAAAGATTTGTAAAGGGAATTTCCAGAAATTATACAATAGGATTTTCCAAAGAGTCATGGTGAATTAGAGAATTACTTGATGGGGATTTGCCAGAACTTGTGTAAAGGAGCAGTAAAATTGGTAAAGAATTAATTCATCAAGGAAATAGTGTATAATTTAATGATTTAATGTAGCAATATCGGTCATAATGACATTGTTGCTAACATTCTAACATTCTAACATTGATTGGTTCAATGTTACAGTTCCCTAAATATACGATTTTGACCTGAAGCATGGTTTCGGACAAGGTGATTAAATGAAGATGGGTTGTAACGAATGGAACCCATAAGCATGCAGTGTACATATGTTTACATTACAGATCAGAAGTAGTCAATTTTGAGTTGTATTGGTGTAAAATGGTTTTTTTCTTTTCTCATCTGCATGTCCAGACTGTTGTTCATTTAATAAATGTTATTGTTATTTGGTTCCGATTTCTTTTATCATGTTGTGTCACCTATCCAGTCACCTATCCAGTCACCTATAGCCCTGCAAATCAAACATTTCTTAACGTCTGTCCCGAAACAGTAAATTTGGAGTGGCATAACCACACATTCACCACATTTGGCCCAGTTTTACGATCAGATGCAATGCTCTCCTCCTCATCGGACCTAGTTTTACGGGTAGAAGCCCTACCCTCCTCACAGACGCCATTTTGGAGGGGCCTAGCCACACAGTCGTCATCTTGGGCCCAGTTTTACGGTCAGATGGCTTTTACCCCTCACAGACGCCATTGTGTTCCCAGGGCCAAGTTTTATGGTCAGATGCCCTTCCCTCCTCCTCATCGGGCCTGGTTTTACGGGTAGATCGCCTTCTCCCTCACAGGCTCCATTTTCTCTACATGGCCTAGTTTTACGGCCACATGCCCTTCTCTCCTCCTCATCGGGCCTAGTTTTACGGCCAGATACCCTTCTCCCTCACAGACGCCCAGTTGTTTACAGGATCTAATTTTACGGTCAAATGCCCTTCTCTCCTCCTCATCGGAGATAGTTTTACGGGTAGATGACCTGCCTCCCTCACAGACGCCATTTTGTTTACAGGGCCCAGTTTTACGGCAAGATCCCCTTCCCTCCTGATATGTCGCAGTTTTACGGTTATATGCTCTTCCCCCTTTATTATTATCCTAGTACTGTTCTCCCATTGATTTAGCCGAGTTATATGGCGTAGTTTCACAATTAGTTACCCTTCCCTTCTCCTCCTCATTATCATTCTAGTAGTGTACTCCTCCTGGTCAGCACATTTTACAGCCACACACGCATTGCAGTATGATAGAATCAGCTAGACTTTGCTAGGTTACCATACAACATTTGAGAAACGACATAGACCTTAAAAACATTGATAAAAAAATAGCATCCTCTGGAAAACGGCGTATTTACAGATGCATTACCGTGATTAATTCTACACACATTTCAATCACTTTTAGTATTTAATTACTTACTACAGATTACCATAACATATTGTAACAGTAAAAGTTCATTACGTCGGCTAGCAAGGCATGAGACTTGACGCAGGTTGTGTCCGTTCTCTATCTGAATCGTTACAGAGGAGAGGGTAGCAAGAAATAAGTGTAATAGAATTTTTCTAAGTTTGTTGAAGAGTTGATTCATATAGTAAAGGTAAAAATTAAACATCACCTCAGTACAGAAGTTAGAGTAAAAGTCTCTCCTTGGGTTGGGCTGAAACTGGTACACCGCGGGTTTGCAATGTTCATTTACAGCTTCAACATCTTCCGAGAAGGTCTGCAATATCTCGAATTTCTGGAATATCTTGAATTTCTAGAAGATCTCGACGATTTAGGAGCACTTGTAGAAATGGGAACGACACTGCACTAATGTTCGAACGTACTCGTACGGTATTCAATCTCTGCAAAACAAAGTTATTATTATTGTTATTATTATTATTATTATTATTATTATTATTATTATTATTATTATTATTATTATTATTATTATTATTGACGATTTCAAACAGATCACAGGCAACGATAGACTGTCCCTAAAGTCTGATCGAACTTGACGATGATGCTATAGTGACACTGACGTCGAAGTTAACACAGTCAATTAAATTAAAAATCAAATTGAACTCTTAATGTTAATTGAGATTGAATCTGTGATGTATCAGCCAATAAAGAAAGAAATTAACAGGTCACTTTATCACAGTCAAAATATTAATAATGTTGGCTGAACAATAACGAAGAAAATAACGTATTTCACTTTGAAGTTCACACAGTTCGATTACGAATTTATCCTTGATATAAACTGTACCTAACTAAAGATTCTTATTCTGTGAATTTAGTTCCGTTCACAATTAAATAATGTTGAAAAGAAAACAATGCTTGTTTTAGAACTGTCCTGGGTTTGACACAAGGCCTATCCTAATAATTAATAAATGTCTTACGCACGTTAATTACACCAGTTCATTTAATCAAAGATTTGAGACTGAGTTCTACCAAGACTCCGATCACTGGGAAAAAATCTAAGTTCGTTGGCACTGTTAGACGCAATTAATTATGTCAGTAAGTTGGGTAAAGTAAACGTACAGTTCGAAGAAATACTCTATCACCTTGGTAAATTTAAATACTAAATTATGTACAGTTTGACGCTCCACTGTCAGAAATGCAAATACTGGATTATGTACAAGTCGATATTTCACTGTCAGAAAAGTGGATCACTTTCAGAATTTACATACGGGGTTAAATCACTTTGTCAAGAAAACTTAAAGTTTTACAGTTTGATGTTTCACTGCCATAGAAATTCTATCACCTCATGAAATTCAAACATCGAATTATGTTCAAGTGCCTGGTAAGGTAGAATCATACTCATGAGAAAAATATAAGTTCAAACTACACTGTTCAGGTAAATAATTAGTCACTCGAAATGTACACGTCTTGTAGTTGAACTTCTATTGTCACACGCAACACGATGCGTTGCGGAGTTAGAGTTCCTAATGCGGACTTGAACTTTCGCCGGGGTTGAACTGGAGACTCGCATTACGGCAGCGAAGAATGACCATCAGCCAACCGACCGCCTCGACTGTGGCACAAAATCGACTGGTTTAACAAGTGAAATGCCTGCCTTTTTGTACAGGATCTCGGAGAATTGAAGCTATTTTATATTATTCAATATATCCTTTAATATTTGATATATTTCTTCTATGTTCGGGGATGACGATCATAAAAAATTGGGCTACACGATGATGTAGTTCATTTTCTAGGACGATACTCCAGTCAAAAGATATTGACGATAGAACGTAAAGATCTTTCCATCGACTGACGTAATCTGGCCTTGACCGTGATCCTCATCGTGACGTCACAACTCCAGCTCGCTCTCAGCTGTCGTGCTTGCAGGCTGCCGGATGTGATCGCATGGCGCGGGTCATCATTTCTGGTATAATGTATACTTACATATAAAAAATAAGGAAAATAAACATGATTAAAACTTGTATATCTGGACATTACTGTGTTATCTTAAGAAATGAATGCGACTGAGGCTGAACATTGTGCCTGCCTGCCTCTGCAAACCGGAAAACGGATGTTAGAGTCAGCGCACTTGCATGCACAGCTGTCCGCTGATTACGTTATACCGACAGTATTGGTAGAACATAGAATTATAATACAATAATTAACATATACGATTTAAAATGTTGGGCCAGCAGCGTGGTGTAAGTTCACGGCCGGAGTTCGATTCCGGGGTAGGTCAGAGGATTTTTAACAACATCTGAGGGCTGGTTCGTGGTCTACACAGCCTACATGTTTACAATTGAGGTGTTATCTGCTAGTAAGGTAGTGGGCCCGATCTAGAAAGCCAAGAATAACGGTCGAGAGGATTCGTCGTGCTGACGACACGTCACACCGTAATTTGCAGGCCTTCGGGCTGACCAGCGGTCGCTTGGTAGGCTATAGCCCTTCGGGGCTGTTGCATTTGTACAGAGCAGTAGAATATGACTTACAGTACCCCTGCCTGTCGTAAGAGGATACTAAAAGGGGCACACAGCGGCGCAGGGGTTGCGTTTCTGCCTCTTACATTTGAGACTACGGGTTCGATTCCGGGCCAGGTTAGGAACATTTTTACCTGCATCTGAGGGCTGGTTCGTGGTCTACATAGCCTATATATTTACAATTGAGGTAATATCTGATAGTGAGTTAGCCGCCTCGGTCTAGAAATCGAAGAATAACTAACGAGAGTTCAGGCTTCAGAGGATCCAGCCAGAGGGGCTGGCTAGCCAGCTGGTGCCAGCTGTATCACTCAGCTCCATAAATTATTATTATTGCTCGACTTCTTGATGAATGAACAGCGTTGTTACCAAGGAAATGCTGGGGCTGTATCACTCACCTCGACAATTATTATTATTATTATTATTATTATTATTATTATTATTATTATTATTGATGGTGGTGGTAGTGGTGGTGGTGGTGGTGGTGGTGGTGGTGTTGGTGTTGTTCCACTCCTTGCTGAATGAACAGCATTGTTACGAAGGAAATGCTGGGGCTGTATCACTCACCTCGACAATTATTATTATTATTATTATTATTATTATTATTATTATTATTATTATTATTATTATTATTATTATTATTATTATTATTATTGGTGTTGGTGTTGTTCGACTCCTTGCTGAGTGAACAGCGTTGTTACCAAGCAAATGTTGAGGCTGTATCACTGAGCTCGACAATTACACTAGTGTCCAAATGTTAAGCATAATCAGTAAACGAGGCCATACCGCTTGATGGGAACGTCAAAAGGATTGCTGAACAAACAGAAATGAATCACACACCATATGTCACGCAACTTGTCCAAAAACAGTGTCAGAAAGGTTCTGATGGAAAAGGTACACCTTTGACAAAAACTAACTAAACTTGATAATGTCTTCCACAACAAAATATGCTGTTAATAGGGTGTATGGTTACCCCTAACGGCCACACATGCTTCGCAGCAACGTGGCATGCTCTCTATCAGATGGTCCAAGAGCTCTTGTGGCAGTAGATTCCATTCCTCCGAAAGGACAATGCGAAGGTCAAGGAGGGTCCTTGGTGGAGGCTGACGGGATATAATTTGCCTCCCCAATGCATCCCAGGCATGTTCTATAGGATTCAGATTCGCAGAACTCGCTGACTAGTCCATGCGATGAATGTTTTCTCCAGCCAGAAATTCATCCAGCTGAGCAGCGCGGTGCGGCCGGGCATTATCGTCCATTAAGAGGAAGTCTGGACCAACCGCATCTGTGAAAAGTAGAACATGTGGTCTCAGCATCTCATCCCTGTATCTTCGAGCGTTAACAGTGTTCCTCGGACAAGCCCTGAAGATGTACAGGTCCGTACGGCCATTCAACATGATTCCGCTCCACACCATGACAATACCACCACCAGCACACTCGTCCCGTCCCACGATGTTCCTGTGGTTGTATCGGCTACCCGGTTCTCTCCAGATTAATGTGCGACGGGAATCGTTCTGCAAACTGAAGCGGGATTCATCTGTGAAGAGCACATGTCTCCATTCATTCATGGTCCAGTTACGATGTTGACGGCTCCACAGTAAACGGGCCCGTCTCTGTGCCGGTGTGAGCGGGACGCACACCGCTGGACGTCGGGCAAACAGCCCTGCTGTTCTGAGCCACCGATACACAGTTTGCCGGGAAACGGCAACCCCTAAGACGGCTGCAAGCTCCGCCGACAATTGTCTTGCAGATGCACTCCGATTTCGTCGGATTGTATCGGTCCTGCTGTGGGGTGGTTACGCTTGGTCGGCCTGGTACTGGCCTACGACTAACATCTCCAGTGTCTCGAAATCGTCTCCAAAGCCTCGAAATTATACTTTGTGGCACATTCAAAGATACGGCGACTTCGGTCTGTGTCTGGCCTGCTTCAAGGGAGCCGAGTATTCTACCCTGAAAAACGGGGTCCAAATGGTGTCGTTGTGCCATTATGTTGTCACGTTCACCACGAGGCTACACTCCGCACACTATAACAGGGCAAACACGACTGAGGGAATATGGGGCGCAGACACTGGCTGTGTTTACCTTGCAGTTACGCCGCTAGTCAAAGCAGGGAACACTCCTTTCCTATACAGAGCGAACACATAAGATTCGTAGGTGCATATGTTGTGCGATTTGCGGTCTATTTCCTGTTGCCCTGCTTACTCGTAACTTACGCTTAACTTTAGGACACTAGTGTATTATTGCCCGACTCCTTGGTGAATGAACAACTTTGTTACCAGTCAAATGCTGGAGGGCTGTATCACTCAGCTCGACTATTATTATTATTATTATTATTATTATTATTATTATTATTATTATTATTATTATTATTATTATTATTATTGCCTCACTCCTTGCTTAATGAATAGCGTTACCAAGTAAATGCTGGGGCTGTATCATTCAGCTCGACAATTAACAATTCTTCTTCTTCTTCTTTCAAATGGACCACCAGAGGACCACGTGCCAATTTCAATTCCTTCTTCTTTGTTCTTTCCTTTTCTTCCAGTACGCTTTCATCTGTTCACTATGTTTCTTCTTTCTGTCTTCAGATCACTTTGAACCAGTATTTTTTACTTTCCTACCTTGGAATCCTTCTATTTTCAATACTTTTTCCCGAAAGCCTTCTCTATTATTTATTTCTTCTGTTGTTATATTGTCTTTTTCTAAATCCTTTCTTACTTCATTGACCCAGCTTGTCGTTGATTTCTTACCCCCACAAATATCTGAAAATCTTGCTGGTTAATCTACTATCTTGCATTCGATATAAATGTCCAAAAAACATAAGTCTCCTTTTCCTCATTACATCTGATATATTTTCTATTTTTTGATATATTTCAGCATTACTTTGTAATTTCCAACCTTCTGCTGTGTTTTGTGGGCCTAATATTTTCCTCATGATTCGCCTTTCTAGTATTTCTAGTTTATCTAAATTATAGTTTAATGCCAGACATTCGCTTGCATATAGGCATTCTGGCTTTACTACTGTGTTGTAATGCCTTATTTTTGCATTTTTGGATAGGCATATTTTATTGTAGATATCTTTGTGACACCATAAGCTCTCTCCATTTTATGTACCCTCACCTCTACTGCAGATTTTTCTAAACCATTTTCTTGGATTATTTCCCCTAGATATTTGAATTTTTTTACCCTCTCTATTTGGCCAATATCTGTTTTCAGAAATTTTGGTGCATCCCAAATATTTGTTAAAAATTTTGTTTTTTCTGCAGAAATTCTTAAGCCAGTTCTGCTGGCGATTCTTTCCAAGACATTTACTTGGGTTATAGCAGATGTCACATTTTCAAAACGTATTGCAAAGTCATCTGCAAATGCAAGACAATTTATTTCGATCCTTTTGTTTCCTCTTCCTAACCTTATCGGTGAAGTGTTGAGTTCAATAAGTTTTTCGTTCCAAATTCTCACTATTTTCTCTAGGACACAATTAAAAAGAATTGGGGATAGTCCGTCACCTTGTCGTACACCAGTTTTTATTTTGAAAGGCTGTGAAAACTCTCCCAGAAATTAAACTTTAGAGACTGTGTCTGTAAGTGTTTCACGGATTAGATTTGCCAGTTTAGACTTTATGCCAAATTCTCGAATTATTTTATATATACTTTCTCTGTCAACAGAATCAAAAGCCTTTTTGAAATCTACATACATGACTACAATGTCCTTTGAATTAAGTAACCTGTGGCGAATTATTGACTTAAGATTAAATATTTGTTCTGAACATGATCTTCCTTTCCTGAAACCACCTTGATATTCACCTAAATGATTGTCTAGTGTTGTTTCTACTCTGTTTAATAAAATCTTGGAAAATATTTTATATGTCACTGCTAATAAAGATATTCCTCTGTAGTTATTAACGTCCTGTTTATTACCTTTTTTGTGGAGTGGATGTATCAAGGCTACTTTCCATTCCTCAGGATTTTTTCAGTTTTCCAGATGTCTTCAAAGAGTAATTGTAGCTCATTTGCTATATTTGGCAAGGACCACTTCAAAAGTTCCGCTGTAATAGAATCTTCTCCGCTAGCTTTGTTGTTTTTGAGGGTTTTAATTACTGCTTCAATTTCTTTCATAGTTGGTGGTATGTCTTCTTCCAAATTTTCATCAATATCTTGAAATTCTAATTTATGACTTGGTTCAGGACAGTTCAAAAGTTGATCAAAATATCTTGCTAATATCTCACAATTTTCAGTATTGCTTAGTCCAATTCTGCCGTTTTCATCCTTGAAACTAACATTCATTCTTAAAAGTCTGATAAAAGTCACGGGTGTTATTTTTTATAAAGTTTTTGTCCATTGCTATAAGTTTCTCCTTTTGAAAGGCTCGTTTAGTACTTCTGATTATCCTTGCTGTTTCCTTCCTTTGTTGTTTAAACTGATCAAAATCTTCAATTTTCTATGAGCATTTCCATTTTTTCCATGTTTTAGCCCTCTCTGCTAAAGCTTCTTCACATATTTCATTCCACCATATTTTCCTTTTATTTTTTATTGACCCAAATGTTTTCTGTGCTGCATAATTAATTGCTAATTTAGCCACTTTAATTTCGTCTCGGTAGTTTTTAATTGATTCTTTTGTTATAGTAAGTCTGTCTACATTATATTTTATTAACCTCTGTGGCTTTCTTTGTTCTTTATTAGGTAGGAGTTTGGCTTTAATTTTAGAGAGATAATGGTCAGAATCAAATTCACCATTCCTTACTACTTTCACATTCATAATTTCTTTTGTACTTTTTTTTGAAACAGCCACATGCTCTAACTGAAATTCTCCTAACATTGGGTTTGGAGATATCCATGTTTTAGCTTTTCTGGGGAGTTTCCTAAAGAAGGTTGACATTAGTTTCAGGTGATAGCTTTGACACAAACTGATTAGCCTAATACCATTTGTATTTGTTCTTCTGTGGGCTGGGTAATGTCCTACTACATTTCTAAATTTCTTTTCTCTACCTATTTGTGCATTGAAGTCACCTAATAGTAATATGGTGTTCATTTTCGGAATTTTGGATATTTCATTTTCCAAACGAACCCAGAATTCCTCTGTTTTTGAGGGTTTTTCCTATTGTCTTCATTTATTGGTGCATGGCAATTAACAAGTGTGTACGTTTTGTTTTTGCATTTAATTGATAGGAGAGATATTCTTTCTGAGTTGGATTTAAATTCTGTTACATAACCTATTATACTTTTATGAATGTAGAAAGCTGTACCAAGTAGTGGCATCCCCTTCATAATTTTTATTGCTGGTTTGCCTTTAAAGATCCTGTAGTTACAAGTGTCTATTACATTTTCATCTAGGAATCTAGTTTCTTGAACTGCCAAAATTTGAATTTTGTTTTTCTTTAGAAGTATTTCTAGTTCTTTTTGTTTACCAGTCTTGAGTAGAGAATTTACATTTAAAGTGCCAAAAAAGAATTCCTTTTTGAATTTTATTTTAGAAGGATTCCAAGGTTGCTCCGACTCAACCTTCTGATTGCAGTTGTTGGGACTCCCCAGAACCTGTAGTCCCAATGCATTGCGTGACGCAATGGTGGATTTCTCTTTGGAGTTACCATCTGGGGTAGTGCCTTCATTCAGCGGACTTTCCATACTGCAATTGAAATTGTATAAAATACAAAGTGAGGAATTAGATTCCAGGATAAGATCGGATTGTTAGTCCGAAATTTGATTTTTGTTCGTGGTTCACTCCACTAGGCTCTTCCGCTCTCTCCACCGTTTGGAACTAAAGCAGAGTTCCTCTTCCGCCTTCAAGACCGTTGGCCAGGTTTCACCTGTAACCCTAGGCAGGGGCCCTTACTGGATGCTACCACCCGAAGCCAGATGGACCCAGGTTTTTTAACGAGGTTGTTACTCCTCCCCCTCCTCACTTCCTCGTCTCTTGATTATTATTATTATTATTATTATTATTATTATTATTATTATTATTATTATTATTATTATTATTATTATTATTATTATTATTATTATTATTATTATTATTATTATTGCCCTACTCGTTTTTGAATGAACAGTGTTGTTACCAAGCAAATGCTGGGGCTGTATCATTCAGCTCGGCAATTATTATTGTACCGGGAGCTACACACGCCACGTTCATTCGAATGAAGCGCCTTGAAGAATGTCCATCTGATATATGAAGTTTGCAAAACTAGTGCAAGCAGTTTGGACTTGAATTGAGAAGGTAATGACTGATGATATTCGCGAGTACTCCTCTTGCTCCAGTTTTGCTATATAATAGAGGTTCGTAATCGTTACTTTAGTGTATGAGTGATCAGAAGTAAATATCTGGATCACCTACTACATTCTTGTAAGTAAGATACCTACCTAGAATATTATATCCGTGGCAAGGGCGCCCATACGCGGGGGCAAGGTGGGGCCAACCCCCCCCCCCCCAACATTAGCTCTCAGGGAAAGACAAAAATCTAGTGTAATCAGGTGTTTTCCTTTCAAGAAAATGATTTAAAAGTCAGTATTACGTAGAAGCGGCAGTACCGTCCCCCGCCAACAGGCAGGGGATACCGAATACAAGTCGCCATTTATCTTCCAAAATATGAAAAATACTACGTACCTCCAGGTTTCTGTCCACCCCCCCCCCCCCCCCCCCGACTCCCTACAAACTGCCATATAGACGCCCATGATCCGTGGTCTTTGTGAGAAGTGAAAAACTATACAGACAACTTAAAACCCTTTGTTGACCCACTCAAAATGGCCACCTTTTTTGATAGAGGTCGACATCTATCGAATTCATTGAATGAAGAAATAAATGATATTTTTTCTCAACAGGCACCAAGTAAGCCAACAAATAACAACACCGTAAATAACGCTCCACATCCTAACAGTGCATCAGGTAACCAAATGACAACCGTCACAACTGGGCCTAGTAACAAACGTAATTCAAGGTTAAGCTATTCTGCTGCAATACAGTCGTACCCCTCCAAAGAACAAGCTATTGTAATCGATTTTCATGATTGGATCAGTATCAAGGATTATACGTTAGCTATAGGGAAACTTACAACCATTAGATTCATTCGGTTTGTTTCACGTATGTCGAACGGAAGAATATGCATCTTTCTCTCTAGTAAGAAAACTGTTGAAGATCCGATACTGACAAGCCCTAAGATCCTAGTAAACGATGTATCACTGGAAATACGACCCCTTCTAACCAAAAACAAGCGTATTGTATTATCCAGCGTCCGTCCTGTGATCCCAAACTATGTTATCGAAGAGGAATATTTAAAACTCGGTGTGAAAATCATGTCTAGGATTATCCCAAAAAGAGCAGGCTTGTCATTTCCAGCATTCTCCCACATTTTAAGCTTTCGAAGACAAATACACATTCAAAATGAAGACTTTGATAAACTCCCCGAATCCCTCCATATTGAATACGATAGTAATAACTACTGGATTTATCTATCATTCGACTCACCCACTTGTTTTCTTTGCCATACCGAAGGACATCTGGCCAAAGATTGTCCTAGCTTCCAAAAGACGAATCTGTCATCGGTACTTCTAGCTCCCTTCCAAAAGATAGACCTGTTTAAGAAGCCACTTCACTGACCAACCCTGGCTTAGCACTTAGCCAAGTCTGTAATTTAACTAGCTAGTAGTGAAACAAGGAATCCAAATCCTCCTGATAGCAACAAATCCATACTGGCCTCTCCTGAACTAGTGGCGGCTCGTGGCTGTAAAGTATGGTGAAGAGATATAACCCGTTCTGTTTTTGAGCGACTGATTTAGGAACTAGGTGTTGTTTTTGGTTGTTTTGTACTCGTACCTCTGACTGGCGGAGGGTCCGGCGCGTGACCAAAAATATATACAGACCGGAGCACTCAGTAACGTCATAGCGCGGCAGCTATGTGGCTGTCTTTGCTCTACAATGCAAAGAAGACATAATACCTGATCGGGACACTAACAATTATGGAAGCGCGGCACCCTCGGGGAGAGCTGGACATTTTGTCGTGTTTTCATTTACGACGCACGGTTTTTTACTGACGCTACAAACCGAAAAATGTATAGTAGTAAAGAAAATATATATTTATATTAATTGTTTTCTTAATTGAACTCACCTATTTTTTTTTTTACATCAAGTCAATCCTCCGGTCCTTTAAAGCTGCAAACTTGTCGGTAATGTCTTTACAGAATGGTTGTTTGTTCATTCCTTATGAATAGTAATATTCCCCAAATAAGAAAGTCTCTTTTCTGAAATTTCATACCTAAGGTATGTTTTTATACGTTTTAGACGAGGAAAGCTTCTTTCCACTGAAGCACTAATAGATGCGATGGACAGAATAAGGGAGAGCAATTTATAAGCGTCCGTAAAAAGGTCTTTATCTTCGTGAAGCATTTGGAACATCTTTTCAGGAGAAACATGTCTGTACCTTTCATCGGTAAACAAAGTAGAGAGTTCGATTCTTAAGCGATGCATCTTTTGAAACAGAGATCCAAAGAAATTTTGCACGTTTTCAAGAACGCTAGAAGGAAAGCACCTGTTGCATTCTTCAAATTTTGTGTTATCGGCTAAGCAAACAAATTTAATGTTTTCACAATCGCGATACCTCTCCTCAATTTCCATCAAAATGTTATCCACAATTTCAATATATAAAACTCGATACATCTGAACACATTCGTCTTGAGTAGAAAATGCTCATCGGTCCTATTGTTTCTTAGAAGATCACATGTTGTTCTTATTTTAGATATACCATAGTTCACATCCGGTGACTTATTTTGCAAAATATCATAAAGAATATCAGTTAAAGAAAAATGTCATGAAACCCTACTGCCAGAAAAGTGAATTCAAAACTGCTCATGTCGTGAAGAAAGTCTCTGGCAAGTAGAATACATTTGCCATCGGTCTGTTCACTAGTAACTATATTTTCGAAAACTTCTTTCAGCTTTTCCCAGTCATCCACAATTTCACTGAATAATTTTGAGTTCGAGCTCCAGCGTACAGGAGTCACGGTTGGAATGCGCGGCCCCGATACAGCAGAAATGGCATAAGTTCTCTTCGCCGAGTGATGAAAAAAGGATGGTATTTTAGAAACTGATGAAAAAATATACGACACTTTCGTACTGTTTTATAACTCTGTTGTAAGACCAAGTTTAATCGGTGCTCCAGACAGTACACAAATACTGCAAGGGGCTTCCTCTTTCATCTTTCTCTTGAGTCCATTTAAATGGCCAGATATCACGCTAGAACCATCGTAACACTGTCCTACTAATTTGTGCTCGTAATCGAATGGTCCCAAAATTTTGTCCAATAAAGCAAACAAAGCATCTGAGGATCTGTCAGCACTGACATCATCGAAACCTAAGAAACGTTCCAATATAGACCCGTGAGCATTATCAAACCTCAAAATTACAGAACACTGAGACACCTGTGTGATATCTGTTGTATCGTCCACCAGAACAGAAAAAAAATCATTATTCGTCAATACTGTTTTTACGAAATCATCAATGTATTCTGAAATGCACTCGATTAACTCATTTTGAATACTATTTGATTCGCCACTAAACATACTTTTTATTTTAGAATACTGGTTTTGTATTTCTGCAGGGCTCCTTGAATACCAGCAATGTTAACAATTCCTTAAAATTACCACGATATATTGATTTTAATATTTCGTCATGAACACAAAAATCTAGTTCTTGCTTACCTAAATAGAGTACTTCATCAACTACCAACTGAAGGAAAAGCCTATTTAAACGTATATTTTCTTTGAACTGTACAATATACAGTCCAGCATTTTCCTTCAGGGCAACAGAGATCGTATATTGGTTTCCTAAGTCTTCGGCTGGCATTCTATATGTTTTGCAGAGTCTGAGTGCTTATGTAAAGAACGTGTTATGTTCAAAAGGGCTGAAAATCCTTCTTTATTCCAAACGTTATTTTTATTGCTAGAAAGCAATCAGGGCCAACAAAACAACTTCTGTAGGGCTGGAGAGGAGCACAACCATGGATATTCCTTAAACCACGATCGCTTGAAACTAAGATTTACCGGAATGTTTCACTTCTTTTGTAGCACAAATTTGCAGTGATTCAAAACGCAGAACTTCATTCTGATGTTCGTTTCTCCAACGTGAAAATGGTGTTTCTAATAAAATACTAACTATATCATAAACGAGATACATATTTAAATAAAACAGCACAACACTACAAATGAACCACGATTCGCAAGTACTCGTACTTCACACAGGATGACGCAAGGAAGACGAAACATTCCGACCTTCCGACAACTTTACTTGCACATTCCGCTATGAGGAAAGTACGCGGGTGACGTCACGATTGTCATGGGAACCACCAAGGCCAAGCGGTACGAGGGAGCACTTGGGAGGTAGAGCCAGCTGCGGAATCTCCCGTCTTCACTCAATCTCACGCGCCGTACTGTAGCCGCCAGCCGGCGCTTTCGTGAGTTCCCCTGGTTCTCATCAAGTGATGCGAGCTTTTGGTGCTCCAAACGCCGTACAAAAACATTATCCTTCCGTAAAACCAACAAATGTCATAAGAAAAATCAATTTAAAAATTATTTCTGGTAAAAAATGTTGAAGTGGCACTTCACCTACTTCACCTGAAAAGCCGCCCCTGCCCTGAACAAATCGAAAACCGTAAGACAAATCACACTTCCAAGACATACACGCAAAAATCAACAATAAGTGATATGCTGCTGCCAGTAAAACAAGATCTGGAAGCTGACCCATCACTATTACCCCTCAGCTACCTACAGCACCAATCCCTCTTCTAAAATACAGTTGGTGCCAAGGACATATCAATAATTGCTTCCAACTACACACAAGACATAGAAGGTCTTGCTAAAGCCCTACAAAAGCTCTATCCTTACTACACCGATAAAAGCATCAAAAACAAAAGCACTCGAATAGTAAAAAAGCTACTGAAATCATCTAGTCAAAGTGAAGACCCGACGCATATCAATGTAATGCCAGACTATTCCAGTGACGACAATTCCTTCCCAGTATAATAATGGAGATAAATCTTGTTCTGCTTTTGATCATTTGTATGACAACATTACTCCAACGGAATCTTAAGAGTTATCGATCACAGTTAGAATATCTACAACTCCTAATAAACACCAACAATCCGTTATCTATCTCCAAGAAACAAACTTTCAGAATGACTTAGCTTCCAATCTAAGACTCTACAGTCTCTACCACAAAAATAGAACTAATGTGAATCATGCGAGTGCACGATTAGTTACTTATATGAAAAAATAAATCTATGCTAAAGAAATTACTTTTAACACTGATTTGGAAGCTGTAGCAATTTCAGTCCATCTATCACCTTCTCTGCGTATCTACAATGTTTATGTTTCAAACAGTTACTTGTTTCATTGCGACGATCCGCGAAACCTTATCCACCAACTACCTAAACCATTCATCCTAGTAGCTGACTTCAAGAGCCACAACACATCATGGGGTAGTCGTAGGTCTGATGCAAGAGAAAAAGAGATAGAATAGATACTTGATGAATTTGATTTAATTCTAATGAACTCTACAGCTCCAACTCGCTTTGACATAGCCCATGGCACCTGTAGTATTATAGACATAACCATCTGCACACCGAACATAGTAACCCTTTTCAAATGTTATGTTTATTAAACACTCCAAAGAAATAATGAAAATTCTTCTCTGTCAATTCCTCATTTATTAGCAACCCTAAATGGAACTTATAAGACAGACTGGACGAAATTTAGTCAGACAGTCAATAATCACTTAAATGACTCAACCTATCCAACTGATTTCCCTTCTAAGCACATAAATACCATTGTTCAAGATTTCACAGAAGTTCTCGTTAAATCCGCGGACATGAGTATTCCAAAAGTAATCTCAAATGCCTTTAAGAAAAGAGTACCTTTGTGGAACTACACTTGTAAGGAGGCTATTAGGAATAAGAATCACGCTTTCTACCTCTACAAAAGAAAACCCACACCTGAAAATAAAGCCCAATTTCAGAAATGTCGAGCAATCGCTCGAAAAGAAATAAAACTTAGCAAAAAGAATTCATGGCTATCATTTGTCTCCTCGCTAAGTTCCCAAACCCCTCAAAAGGAAAGGTGAAATAAACTTCAAAGAATAAATGGCAAATATAATCACTTCTACAATACTTCCCTCAGAAACTCGGTTGATGGAACCTTCATAAACAAACAAACCTCAAAACACCGCTGATAACAATAAGGCATATGACATGATATGGAAAGATTATATAATCAAAGTATTAATGACACATAATATATCTGGAAATATGGCATATTTCGTTTATAATTTTCTCCAAATGCGCCGAATTTAAGTTGAGTAAATTGAATGCTGTCAAAAGAGTAGTAATCAACAATGGAGACCCACAAGGATCAGTTATCAGTGTAACACTGATTTTCGTAGCGATTAATGGTATAGTTCTCAACATCCATTCACCACTTAAATATTTCCTTTTTGCTAACGATTTGATAATCTTCTGCCCAGGGAAATCATGACGACGACGACTCAACTCCTATTACAAGAATCCATTGTAAATATTCAAAAATGGACTAAAACCACAGGTTTCACATTTCCCAAAAAACAAAATTAAACATGTCATCCCTAACCTTGAATTATATATGGAAGACCGTAAAGTTGAATCAGTTAAAACTATTAAATTTCTAGGACTTTTCTTCGATAACAAGCTCACCTGGATCCCATACCTTAAAAATGTTAAAGACGAGTGTCAAATAAGAATGCATATCATAAAAACTATCTCAGGAAAAACTAGAGAGCAGAATACAAAAGTCCTAATGAACACATACAAAGACACAATCCGAGCCACACTGGATTATGGCAGTATAGTATATTACTCTGCCAGACCATCTACTCTGAAAATCCTTGATTCCATCCAATCCTCAGCTCTTCGAACTGTCCTAGGAGTCCATCGCACCAGCCCCATAGGTAGCATAGAGATGGAAGCCAAGGAACCGCCACTTGAAATCAGACGAAAAAAGCTGAGTTTGACATACAAGTAACCACTACTTAAAGTCTCTCATATATTCAAAGAGACATAATGGAAAACTAACCGGATCACAGACCCAACCCTTTTAACATCAGAATATACAGTCTTCTCAAAGAACTAAAACTCAACCGTCCACCTAATTTACTTCCACACAACTCCCTAGATACCCTTCCATGGAAAGCTAATTTGCCTCCAACCAACTGGGAACTGAACAACAATCTTCAAGCTCAAGCTGACACAGCGAAATCCCAACAGTCATTTCATGAAATTTGTAATAGATACTCATCATATAGTGCAATTTAAACTGATGGATCAAAATTCAATGAGAGAAATGGGGGCGGTGAAATATACAGTAAGCTATACAGATTGCCAGATATGTTCACAGTTTTACAGGTGAACTGAATGTTCTTAATCAGGCCATGATTCATATTTCAAAAGCAACAAAAACCATCAACAACACACCTCCTTGTTAAATAAATTCAAATGCTGTACCACAAGATCAAGATTGCAGGAAAAATGATATTTTTATGGTGATACCATCTCACAGAGGAATATCAGGCAACGAATCAGCTGATCAAGCAGAAAAGAGTCTGCTAGTTTTCCAATCAACGACCGTCAAATTGCCACGCCACATTCTGATATCATCCCTTATATCAAAATCAAACTATACGAATAATGGCTTAAACTTCCACTAGCAACCTCCAAACAATTAAAGTGATATCTACGAGGATATATCCTCTCCAAAAACTGACCAGACATGAACAAGTCTTAATCTCCCGACTAAGGATAGGACACTCGAAGATCACCTACAATTATCTCCTAGAAAAGGAACAATCTCCCACCTGCAGTAAATGTAACTGCCCTCTCACTGTCAAGCATATCATCTCAGAATGTCTACTACCTCCACCCTGCTACCATAACACAACACAATACATGACATGTACACGCAGATACCTACCTTACTTATCTATCTTCATAAATTGCCCTGGATGGACTGCAACGAATTAAAAGAGTTCGGAGCTGGACCCGTGCGTAGACAAAATGGGAGCGAAAGGACAGAAAGGCAAGAACCCGTAACCCCACGAATAAAAGAACGGATGAAAAGAAAATGGGGTTTATTACCACACACGAAATATTAAAGTGAAAGCAAAAATCGGAAGCTGCATTAAGAATTACTTACATAACGGCAGGAAAATTGTACATCAAGTAGTACCCTGTTCAACGACATAGTAAGTTTTGTGTTACACGGCGACAGTGCATAAGATCGCAATATTCACTTCCGTACGACCACATAAAAGTAAAAACTCGTTTCAGAAAAATAGTGTGACGTGGAACACGACATCGAAGGAATCAGAAAATGGAACAACCAAATGGATAATGTAATAGTACAAACGCGGACCGCGCACATATCAACAATTAGCATACCCGTGCTCCAAACGAGCGTCCACTCGATGCTACCGCATCACAACAACAATAATGCAAAAGCACAGCCTCCCAAAGGAGCAGAAGCAAGTTAATAGAAGATGTTGCCACAGTTACAAAACAAAAACTAAGCGCCGACAATGGAGCAGATAACGGTCTAGAAATATAAAAAGGCAAACCACACATGGCCCAAACCGGCCGACTAAAACGAAAACAGAAAAGATAAAAAGAAAAATTACAATTAAGGTCACGAGATACGGAGAGGACTATAAACCGTACACAGGCAGACAGCACAGGCACGCACACACACACACGTATGAACAAGGACAGACCCAATATAAAATCGACCCAGACCAGACCGGCGTGTCAAGGCTCCCGACGTATACCTTCGCACAGGATGGCGACGGATATCATGGACTCACGAGCTTGGTTCGAACACCACAGATACAATGATGAACCGCCGCAAAAATATGCAAGGTTGATCCAAATATAATCGTAGTGATCATAACTTTTGTCGACCCACTCCCGGGGACATCCAAATTGCCTCACGTGGACAAACACGGATTAAAACCCGCAGCGTCAAATCATACAATATACCAATGCTCAGCCATGATTCAAAACGATGTGGAAACAGAAGCGAATGGTCTCAAAACCCACAAACACACAGGGCCAAACAAACAGATAGGTAAATACCACTCTTCGCTCTCACGCGTGTGCACACAAACAAAGAAAGAACCATTTAAAACACACACAAAATTAATAAACTAAGAGCCTGCAAAGACAAGTGATAAAAGACTACGGGACTTAAACCTATCGTTTTCCACAAAAGCCTGGTAGAATGGGTACTTGTTACCACTGCTAAACTTCAGTCTTTTTATGTTAAAGAAAGTTTTCGGTCGGGCATAAGAACCGTTCTTGTAACTATGGCACGTGAAATGAAATAACTGGGAGCAGCACATCTGGAATCTCGAAATATTTACGTCAATCAAAGTAATGACTCCCAGCAGAGAGCTGAGCGTTGAAGCAAGTGAATCCACGATAATAGCAACTCGTAGATCAAGAAGCACATTTTAGATCCCAGTTTGTTCATCATTTTCGATCCCTCCATTGTTGGTATCACGAGCAGACAAACTTAACACTCGGAGAGCGAGAGACAGATTGTGTGTCAACACAGATGGCCAGAGCACCATCTTCAATTCGAAACTATAAGTTTCTCGTCACATCCAGGTAATGTTATCGCTAATGGCGACAACGACAGTCAGGGAGAAGTAGGAATAAAGGAAGTGCATCACCAAGACAGGCTTGGTTCGGCACAAATGTCAACTGCAACACCATTGGCGCCAACATCATAACATACTTAAGGAAAGTTTGGCGAAATTCGGAAAAATGTATATTTTTACGATAATTTTCTACCTTGCTTAACATGTCAATATTTAAATATAATAGCTCTAGTCGACTCTTACTAGAACCAATAATGATTTAGAAAAAAGAATGGTTCAGGTCGGTTAAGGTCTTCCGCTCACGCAACAGTCGTCAAAAATCTAACAAATCTCGCGCTCGTCGTAACTCGCTCGGGACAAAGACTCTGACGCTCAGCCCACCTACCACTCTCACCACCACGCCGTGCCATTGTTGTGTCAGTCTGCACTTATCCCTCATGTTTGATGTGTGTTTCATTCGTCTTCCAGTTACTATTGTGGCATTTGCATCTACTGTACTTCGATGTTTGTTTTGTGTTATGACTTTTTTGTGTAACTTTGTGACTTATCGGTGGTATACTATGGCTGTACCTCAGAAACTCATCACGAGACAGATATTTGATTGTCCTCTATTTGCTGCACCTAAAGACTTTTCATCAAACAAGCTAAAGTTAAAGTTGTTATCCTTCTAGTAAAGGTAGCGTAAGCGACCAAGATATTGGTCTTCATCATCAGTTTCAACAATATTTACATTTGAATACGAGCACGAGGGTTTCAATGAAATTCAGATTCATCATCCAGAGTTAAATGGCTGTCACGCGATCTCCTTTCCAATGATTTAATACGTTTCTTTGTTTCAGACACGTCCAACCCTCCAATTTTTCCTATTCCGTGTGCTCGTAATAAGTAGGGGGCGGATTTCTATGACTTAAAAATGTATGAAATATGTATGCGTTTATGACCTAAAAACATAAAAATATGACCTATGAAATTCAAAATATAACTTAATGAATAGCATCTACGTTACATAGAAACACTTTTGTTGCGATTCCTACAGGCTACAATTAATTTAGAGTTTAAAAGTTTTAATTATTCGAAATCTTTAACCCAAAATCAAGTTAAATGATGAATATTTCATGAACTCGTTAAGGTTACACTGCATACTCCTAGGCAAGGACGGACTCTGTGGAAGACATAAACACTACAGTTACTTTCACTGTTCAATATTCAATCAGTTTTAATTTATACACAAAGCATATGTTATTTGAATGAAACTTTCATATCTGATCTAGTCGCCATTATCAGAATTGTTGCAGTTTATGACCACATGCATCTTAAGATTGTTGAATGAGAATCCCTTCCTGTTGTCGCTGAGTATCGTCTTGTAGCGAGAAAACTTCTTCCGTCATCACATGATGTAACGGGAGCGTACTTGAATAGAGTTAAATCACTTGGAGAAAATACCTGGAAATCTGCAGACGAAGGGTTTCCACAAAGAATGTCCCTTATTCCACGCAGGTACACAAGTCCGCTACTTTTTTTCCATTATATTTTCTAACTAGCGAATGTACCCGTGCTTCGCTACGGTATTCTACATTGTATTCGAATATCGAAATAAATAGTGTACATGCAGTAAATAAGATTGTTTTAAAATTGCATGTCTCTTAGCGTTATCCGAGAAAGAGCATGGGGAGGTCCCCGTACGTTGTTTCCAATGTAAAGTGTTTGTTACGGATTTGAGATATAACGGCAGGCTCACTTGCCTACTGCCATTCACAGTCGAGTTGGGAAGTTTACATTATAATTGCAGGCCCCATTGCCTACTACGCGGACTTAATCGATTTGGGGAGTTTTCGTTAAAATGGCAGCCCCCCTTTCCTACTTCCAGACAGATTACAGTTGAGGAGTTTCTATTATAATGGTAGGCAATTACCCTACTATCACTCGAAATTGAGTTGTGCAGTTATCATTATAATGCCAGGCCCATTTTCCTACTGCCAGCCAGCTTACTGCCAGTCACACCAAGCTGGTGAGTTTCCATCAAAATAGCAGGCCACTATGCCTAATGCCAGTCACATTTTAGATGAGGACATTTCTTTATAATGGCGGGCACCCTTGCCTACTGGCAAACACAATCGTGTAGAGGAGTTTTAAACAAAACTGCATGCTCAGTTGCCTTCTGCAAGTGAAATCGAGAAGGGAACTATTCATTCCAATTGTAGGCCTTCCTTACTAATGACAGTTACACAGGAGTTGGAGAAGGAACCCTTTCCTACTGCCAGTCAAGTGTCAAGTCGGTGTGGGGAGTACTGATTACAATAGCAGACCCACCCTTTCTTGATCGCTAAAAATCGACATCAGTGAATATATATAGATCGACATACGAAAGTATATGCGTGTTTACAATATTGAAGACCTTCATTTACAGATTAACTGCTACTAAAAGTACGTCGTATCGACAAAGGATTATACCATAAGACACGCCGGATTTAGTGGCCTAAATGGCTGGTCCTATGATATGTCATCTATTCTTGGGTCAGACTGAGTTAGAAAGGTGGAACAGGGTAAAGGTTTTGTAAGATTATCTCACATTACATTACTTCTCGGATAATTATGTGACAGCTACATACGTAGCATTTGGCTCACATATGGCTACTGGGTGGGCCAATTTTCGTGAAGAGTTTGATAATTCTGTATTTCATATAAGTAATTGAAAGTATGAATTATGCATGTGAAAATTCCAAATTGACTTAACATCGATTAATAGAGAAAAATCAAACGCAAAAGGGATACAGATACGGCAAAAAGTCATAAGACCAAGGTTGTAGATCATTCCAAATTGAGCGGAGATTGTGCAATCCGTTATGTGATAGGAATTTCCGAAGGTCTGCACCATCATTAAAATTGCCTGCATATTTCGATATTCTTCGGGGATAAAAAGTGAAAAATTTAATGATCTAGGATGTTTTCCATTCGTTACAGGCTAAAACGTATAATTTTGTCAAATTTCAATTATCTTCTTTTTCTTCTGGCAGATTATGCCGCAATGTGGATTTTGGCGAGGCGGGTAAAAATTAGGACTTTCAGGAAACTAAACCAAAAATTATGGAGATGGTCATTATTAGGCTACCCCTTAAACGGAAAGCTGTACGAAAATTTCGCCAAATTAGTCAGTGTAGAGGCACACAGTCGTTACGATTTGATTTATATAGATAAGGAATCTGCTCCATGTAAAACACCTTTTGGGCTATGTCCGCTGGACTTAACTTGCAAAAGTGACCATTCATGATATCTCCCTTATTAATCCTCCTGACGAAAAAATGCACATGAAAAAAAAGGTTTAGAGGTGGAATTCCATCACGTTTGGTCGATTTCCAGTCAGGTTGGTCTTGTTCTGTATATATTGTGGAAGAATAAAATCACCATTTGTGTTCCCTATAAACCGCCAGTCCATTCCGGAACATGAAATGTTATTTACGTTTAAAACCTACCTTTGGACAGATGGATGCTAAATATAAATTTTGGTTCGAATGTCTTCAGTAGTTTTCAAGTTGTAAGGAATACGCTTTACACGCACCCGCTCGTGAGTTAAGTCCGATGGGACTTGTACAGAAATAATGCACATGAGAAAAAAGGTTTAGAAATTAATTTCTACCAAGGTAGGTATATTTCCATTAAGTTTGGTTGTGTATATTTTGTGGAAGTGCAAACTCACTGTTTCGGTTTCGTATAAACCCCTAGTCAGTTCAGGGATTTAGAAACAATATTTGCCCTAAAACCTATCAAGGACAGGTGTATTCTAAATATGAGTCTTGGTGGAAATACATCCAGTAGTTTGTTGCACTCGCGTACATACGGCGTGATTAAGGAAGAAATAATACAGTTAAGAAAGTTGAAAGTAACAGAAAATGGATTATAACTGAGGACAGCCGGATAACGACAAATATGTAAATGCCAAGTAAATGTATTAGAAAATCAAATACCCCTCAATAAATGATGCTAGTGTGAGTTATGGATATAATAAAGCGGTAACAGAGGAGAAATTTAGGTCCAGTGATTCTTAGGTAAACAAATAATAAGAAGATGACTAATGGTGTTATTACTTAATCTATTCGAGGGCGGTTATAACGTCCAACGATATTCCGCCAATATCCCGCAGATAGGCCGATTGACGCCTCTCTTGCCTTCTACCCAAGGAACAACCACGAATTTAAAAGCATGATGAGGAAAATGGCAATACGTTACTTCCCTACTGGCATGCAGTCAGAGACGTTGCCATGGTAACCTGTAGGTTCGTTGTCGGTCTGTCGGTCACTCAATGCAGAGCATGATACCAGCGGAAAATTGTAAATTTCTCCGTCATGTGAAGAGTAAGGTAAATTATGAACATAACGAAAGTTGTTTATGATGAAGAGACGTTTTACGTACAGTAAACTAAGTTTACAGAAAATCAATCGTATAAGAGAAAATGAAACCCCCCGTCTATTCAAAGATTTTAAAATAATATGCATATCGAAACCTTCCCCGGGATGAGTATACTCTAAATGTGAAGTTTGGTTGAGATCTATCCAGCCGTTTCGACATGATGGTGGGAAAACCATTCTGGTTTTCCTATAAACCCCCGTGTATTCAAAGATTTTAAAACGATATGCATATCGAAACCTTCCCCGTGATGAGGATACTCTAAATATGAAGTTTGGTTGAGATCTATCCAGCCGTTTCGACGTGATGGTGGAACAGACAAACAGACAGACAAACAGACAGACAGACACGAAACGTAAAAACCACCGATTCGGTCTTGAGTTGACCTAAAACGGATAAATATCTGAAAAATTGGCAAAACAAAAGAAATTACAGACAGCGGACCCCCTACAATTTTATTTATATAGATTTCTACACACCCTAGGTGCTATTGTTCCTTTCGCATGCTTTAATTCCTGTTCAATACACTTTACAACATCCAGTGCATCGCTTAGTTCTGCACCTGAAACTTCCAGTTGCGTGATTGCTCCAGATAAAGAAATAAAATTGGACTTTATGTAAGCCAGGTCCGCTTTTAATGTAGTGCTTGAAAATAAATCTTGAGTGGTTTTTATGGAGGACGATTCTGCAGGATCAAAAGACTTCACGATCTTCTCCATGACATCTAAGTTGTTGCAACAGTACACTGCGGCATCAAGCCAAGTCCCCCATCACAGTATAACTAGCTTGGGAGGTAGGGGTAGTGAGGGTGCTTCTCCTTGAAATTTCTGAACGTGAAGTGGAGCTTTGAGAAACACTTTCTTACAGTTCGATATTAACTTATCAACTTCTAACTTCTTCAGCTGCCCTATGCAAGGAATGTGCAAGACATGTCACATGTATCATTTTCGGGTATAGCATTTTAAGTCCCTTGGCTGCCTTCACCACATAGGGTGCAGCGTCAGTTACAAATAAAAAATGTGCTCTCTCTTTGCCCCATTTGGCCACAACAGATTCATTGAATTGTCGAAGAGAACTGCAATGGTGGAATGGTTTGTCTTCTCTAGCACTTCACATGTCAGGAGGAACGTATCTCCAGGCCGGTATTCCTTCAGCGTGCCAACGATCACATTTGCTACATATCTTCCATCCACATCCGTGGTCTCGTCTATTGAAACCCATATCTTACTGTCTCCCACGCCATGCCTTATTATATCCAACATCTCTTCATAACAAGGGGTCAGATAGTCCTTCCTCAGAGTAGATTCGTTGGGAACAGGATGCCTTGTATAATTTTCAAGAAACTGTCTGAAGCTTCGGCTGTTAATTTCTTTAAAGGAATATTAGACGAAACCATCATCTTGAAGAGATCTTGTGAAAATTGTGAACACTGTGAACTTGATATCGGGTTTCGAATAGCAGACGTCGCCTATTTTCGAGTGCAGAATATCTAGTTAAACAATTCTTATGTTTTACAGTATTACAATGTTGTTGCAGAGAGAAGCATTTTTCGGCAGTAACTTTTACCTCACACAATTTACAGAATAATATCACTCCATCCGTACTGAATATGTTTTCACCGAACTCGCGAACAAAACTTCGCACAAATTGAGACTTTCGTTTTAGGCATATTGAAAGAAACTGAATGACTGAAACTATCATGATCCAGTGTGTTACGTACCTGCAGCGCGGTATCAGAAAATGTATGAACCAGAGGAATGGCATGCTAAAGAGGAAAGTTTTCTAACTCCCCAGCTATTTCCCGCCAATATTCAGTCAGGCTTTTATACTCGGTATGCAGCAGTAATCCCATCTATCGGAGCTGAGTGGCAACATTAGAGACAAAGAACATCATAACAATGGCCAAAGTAATGTTATTGTTGATCAGTGTTATGCGCTTTTGATATTGTAGGGTTTCACATTTAGTTTTCTCCCGACTCTGAAATACCAAGCTTTTCATAATCGACAAGGTAAAACTGAATAAAACATAAATGATTGGAAATTGTATTCTCTATAACTTTTGTTATATAGTACTTTTCGAATTTCGATAGGACCAATAACATAGGTATTTAAAAATTATATTTTAGGCGCCTTCCCCTAAACTACAATTTCATTCAGGGTGAATAAAATTGTTTATAACTTAGACTGTAGTTTCTTATTCTCCGACTCTATATACCGGTTTTCATTAAATTCTATCAACCCATTTTCCTGTGGCTCGGCGTTGATATGGACTTAGCAACAAAAATACAAATTAACTTAATGAATATTGAATTTTCACGACCGCATTGTAATCGAAACCGACTTTCAACCTATTAGGTCGTGTTACGCACATTTAGTACGTGTTGAAGAGATGTTAAGTACAGAACAAAAATGGCCAACCAGACACCGTGGGGTCCGAACCCACAACATCCCGATTTCGCGTCGGTTGCTCTATCAATTGAGCTATGGTAGCCTAGGCCATCTTTGTTCTGTTGGAAAAGATCTGAGCTACAGGTCTGGTACTACTACCATCACACTGTAGAGTGCATTTAAGTTGCACGTACTAAATGTACGTAACACGACCTAATAGGCTGAAAGTCGGTTTCGATTAAAAATACAAATTCATGAATATCTCTGTTAACATAGCCGGTACGGTAAAAAAGTATCAGGCATAAATGATTGGAAATTTAATTCTCTTTAACTTTAGTGATATACTATTTGTCCGCCTCTGAGTGTAGTGGTTAGTGTGATTAGCTGCCACCCCCGGAGCCGGAGCCGGAGGCCCGGGTTCGATTCCCGGCTCTGCCACGAAATTTGAAAAGTGGTACGAGGGCTGGAACGGGGTCCACTCAGCCTCGGGAGGTCAACTGAGTAGAGGTGGGTTAGATTCCCACCTCAGCCATCCTGGAAGTGGTTTTCCGTGGTTTCCCACTTCTCCTCCAGGCAAATGCCGGGATGGTACCTAACTTAAGGCCACGGCCGCTTCCTTCCCTCTTCCTTGTCTATCCCTTCCAATCTTCCCATCCCCCACCAAGGCCCCTGTTCAGTATAGCAGGTGAGGCCGCCTGGGCGAGGTACTGATCATTCTCCCCAGTTGTATCCCCCGATCCGATGTCTGAAGCTCCAGGACACTGCCCTTGAGGCGGTAGAGGTGGGATCCCTCGCTACGTCCGAGGGAAAAGCCAACAGATTAAGAAAGAAAGATATGCTATTTATCGATTGAACCACTAATAATATAAATATTTGTAAATTAAATTTTAGGCCTTCCCCTAAACTACCATTTTACTCAGCGTAAATAAAATAATTTATAGCCTAGATTGTAGCGGCTCACCCCCAACTTTACATACCAATTTTCATTAAATAATCTTCAGCCGTTTTCTCGTGATGCGTGTACATACATACATACAGACAGACAGACAGACAGACAGAAATTACGGATAAGTAAAAAGTGCATGTCCTCGTTACTGTGGACATGACCGGTAGAGAAATACCATTCCTTTCAAATTCTGAGCAATGTACAGACAAAACTCTTATTTTACTTATATAGATGTTCCTTTGAGTGTTATCGTGTTGCTTGTTAATGCCTTACCCACTCTATCATTTAGTCTGTATATAATTGGTAGGTGATGTGACTCTCCCCATTCCTTAGCCTTCATGCTGTTAATCCTAGGCAACGCATTTCTAGAGCATAGCTCCAAATCTATGATACTACACACTGTCTCCGTTATGTATGTCAGGTTCCCTAATTCGTCACCATGCCACCATCCATTCAAAATATATAGGTCTACCGTACTACAAAGCTCTGACAACTTTTCTCCATTCTTATTACAGCCCTTACCCTGACTCATTCTCTTTTGTAGATAAACTTCTTCTCCCTCTTTGTCGTACAACCGCTTCTGATCCACAGCCCTCGCATTGAACTCCCCCATTATTAGAATACCTACATCCTCAAAAATATTTTGAATTCTATTCATTTCTAATGCCAACTCATCAAAGAAATCCTTTTTCGCAAATAGAGAGGCGTCATGAGGGCTGTAGACAAAACCGATACATATATCTCGCTCACTCTCATCGTACATCCTTATTTTAACCCAAATCATCTTCTCCATTTCTGATTCAATATGGTCTATTCTAGCTTGCAAATTGTCCCTAACCATAACCACTATCCCACCCGGGTATCTGCCCCTGTCAATTCGTCTTTCTTTTGCCTTATAGTAAACCGTAATCTCTTCTACTCCTACCTTACTTTTCGGTGGAATCCAAGTTTCCACACATGCGAGGATATGCAAGCTTCGTAACAACTCTAAAATTCATTTTGTAACTTACTTCTAAGGCCTTCAATATTGATGCACCCTACTGTTATCACTAGTTATTTCTTCCGTCCCTGCCCCCCACTCTGGCTGCCCGTCTTGGACCTCGTAATCTTAGTGACACCCAGTTCGTCAGAGTTCCCATCCAGTGTATTCACACATTCCCTATCGAGACCACCTTCGTTTAAGTTACCTTTTCTGTTCCAGAAGTCCTTCAGGCTCACACGTCTGCGTTTCGGTATTGCGTCTCTCGCGGAGTTAGCACTCAGCTGCCGCTGTAGGTCACCAGGACTGCACTCACTACTGGTCGTTTCTGCGTCAGCTTCTTCCTCTCTCTGTAGTTTTCGACTCACTTCATGGTCGCCGCTCACTGCTCCGCATTCTGCTGATCTCAGCTGCCCGGTGCGTTCACCTTTCTCATCGGCCATGGTACTCTCTGTGTTGTACATATTATTTAACTGCTCAACACCCCTTCGCCCCCATGTTCTAGTCCACTTGCCGTCACCTACCACTAATTCGTTGCCCCTTATGTAGGCAGTTAATCCTGTACGCCTAGCTTTCCCCGGATGGAACTGTAGCATTTTCTGGTTCCTACAGGCTTGTTTCTCCAGCTCCTGTTTGATCCATAATTTTTCACCTTTCAATCGGCTTGTATTGTACAAAGTCTTCTTCACTAATAGGGTTGATACTAACCTCACTTTCACTGGTCTCTTGCCTTTTGCCTTCCCCATTCTCTGAAAATCGTCTATGTCGGCTTCCCTGCAGCTGATCTTCAACCTCTCGTTTATTAGCTCCAGCACTTTAGGTACCAGACGCAGATGGACTAAGCCGCATGTTTTCTAGTGATGTTGAGACCAGTGAACAGGATGATAGTTATTCTCCTCCCATGTCCATAACTTTTTTTTTTTTTTTTTTGCTATTTGCTTTACGTCGCACCGACACAGATATGTCTTATGTGGACGATGGGATAGGAAAAGCCTAGGAAGTGGAAGAAAGCGGCCGTGGCCTTAATTAAGGAACAGCCCCGGCATTTGCCTGGTGTGAAAATGGGAAACCACGGAAAACCATCTTCAGGGCTGCCGACAGTGGGGCTCGAACCCACTATCTCCCATAACTTGTAATGTTAGTGCTATTTCGACTGATGCCCCTATGTTATTTCGTGATATCGAGAAATAACGACGAGAATATCCAGTACTGGCTCCTATAATGGAAACCCTTTCTTCAGTGGAACATGTTGTCCCTTGTGTGTTGAGGAACGGTTCTTTGTGCTGCCCTTCTATCAACGATCAGAAGATGAAAGTACTTGTTCCAGCTGTTCTTGTGCCATTGATCTTCAAATACTATCATGAGACCCCATTAGGAGGGCATTTAGGCATCTTTAAAACCCGGGAGAAAATCAGAGAAATGTTTATTTGGAGGCGTATGAATTGCGAAATCAGAGAAATTGTTAGACCATGTAAATCTTGCTTGCTTAGTAAGCCCACCTTGTCTACTAAGCTAGGGCTATTGCCATCTCATCAAGCATCTCGCCCCATGGAGGGTTTGTATATAAAATACGTCTGACCTTCCCCTCAATCGAAGGGGAACGGGAATAAGTTCATCCTTGTATGTGTAGACGGCTTCACTAGATTTTTATGGTTATTTCCGACTAAGCTGGCTACCTCCCAGTCTACCATTTCTTGTCTTAATACTATGTTTGATTCCTTTGGTCCTTGTCAATATATAGTTTCTGATAATGCATCTAACTTATTCTGAAAATTCTGTTTTGATTTGTCCATATTCCGTGTTACTACTTACACTTATTACCCTCAACCATCTCTGGCTGAGCGGGTCAATCGTAATCTTCGAACTGCTTTGTTAGCTTTTCATCATGTAGATCATTCCTGCATTGGTTATCTTTTGCTCTGAATTCTGGCGTTCATGAGTCCCACAAGTTCATTCCTGCCTCTCTCATGTTTAGGTTTGTTCCCAACACGTTACTGTCTAATCTTTGGTCTCTCAGTGAGATATTGCCAGAGACAATAGATCCCGATAATATTAGGGACCTGTGGAAGAAGGCTAAAAGTAACCTTAAGGCTTCTCACGAGAAGTTTATAGAGAGATATGATCGTAGACGGAGGCCAACCAATTTAAAGGTCGGAGATCAGGTTATGGTTAAAAATTTCCTACCTGCAGGCAAGTTTGCCCCCAGATTTCATGGGCCATGTATTATTTTAGATTTCTTAACACCGGTCACACTTTTGGTGAGCAACCCAGCCACTGAAAGGATATTTAGAGTTCACCTTTCTCACATTACACCTGCATGAAATCTTTGTTTTTCAGTATAAGCTTCTAATTCGTGGCAATAAGAAAACCATTATATTCCTTTCTTTGACAGCTCAGTGACTTAAAATGCACTAGTTAAATTATTTTTAAGGGATATGGGGAGCCCTCCTGCCCCACCCACATCCATCTAGGGTATTACTTTGTTGCTGAATGTATTCCTGTACAAACCTTCCCCTCTCATAAGGTTTATTTTCTCCCATTGCCTGGCTGCCATTACCTTCCCCCGCCTCCAAAACCAAATCAAGCCAAGCCATTCACACACTCATCTTCGAATGCCTGAAGCTGCAGCCTAAAGATTAAACAAACTCTCGCTCTTCATAAAAAGCATCTCTGTCGCCAAGTAAATTACTGTTTCAGTGCCTTCTCTATCTTCTGCGGCCGAGTTACAACATCTGGCGACTGATGCTGGCGTGGGGTAAGGGCCCACCCCGCTCTGGTCCAGTCTCCTTCATGACGGCGTACTTGAGCACCTTCCTTATTGGCAAGGTCTGAGATGCGGTAACACTGCCGCCTACTCCACCATGAAGCAGTGCCTCAATATCTGATCTGTGGCGACCATCACCATAGCTACCCCTCTCATGGTAGCAGGAGAGATATATCTGAGGGTACTGGGGGGATGCGGGGAACCCACCTGGGTATCGGCAGCAGCGGCCGCTCTTGCCGTCAAACTTGAACTGTACATCCCTATTATCTACGGATTCAGGAAGACTTCAAGACTTGTTTTCAACATAATTACTTACAAATGAACTTTCACCAAGAAATTTTCTGTCGGTAAAATTTCAACTCCAAATTTTCTACAATAAATTTTCTAAACAATATCACCCGAGGAAGAAATTTTGGGGAGTCTGTACCGGAAGGTACACTCGGCCAGCTTATTTAAATGAAGCGCCTTGGAGAATGCCATCTAATATCTAAAACTCGCAACAACTAATGCAAGAAATTTAAACAATTCTCTACAGATGTCTCTACTGTAACCTATGTTATGCCCTCTGGTGTAAAGATTGGCGATGAAATTTGAAAAGTAATTTTGTATTCCAAGATTTCCTAAACTGAATTGATTATTGTTTGGTTTTGGTATGTTAAAATTTACAACACTTCGATCTCTTCTCGCCAACTTAAGATGTTGGCTAATAGAAAATTTTGTGTATTTATTTTTCATCCAATCAAAGGTTTCTGGAATTTATTTAATTACCCAATAAGATTTCTGGGTATGTCGGGCCTTAGCCCAGAGCTTTCTGGAACTTCCCTCTAGGGTATAAAAGCTGGCACATTTTCGGACCAGGTTGTCCTATTGATCGTTCCAGTCTACAGAGTGTGTGTTTATAAAGGAGACAGAGGCCCCTCGTCCATCTTCGGGAAGTCCGCCAGCTCAAGGTAAGTGATAGTCATTGAAAGCTAGCTTGAGAGGAAGGTTTCCAATCTTTAACAAAGTAACTTTAATTTTCTAAAATGTAACATCCAAAATTGAAATGTAAAATTCAAACAAGTCAAAAACAAAACTCCCGTGTTCCTTATCAACTTGATTTTGAGGTGACAACGATTTTGTAACATATTTCAGTTTGTAATCTTTATAACTTAAATATTCTCTCCGTCTTGTCACCTCAGTAGTATAGGCTTAGCCTCTGTAACGTCGGGCCATAAGCCCAAATACGGTTTTAAGCTTTTCGTTTCCATTTTCAAGGAGTGCAAGTGTCCACCTCCTCGCCATTTTGATTTTTGGGCCAGTAATTTAACTTCTTATTTTTCACAAAGGCCCGGTAGAATGGGTACCCGATACCCCTGTTAAACTCTATTTCATTCCTTTTATGTAAAGTTGTTAGACTGTCGAGCATACAAGACTGTGAACACTGCTTTAAATGGTAAAATGTAGGTTGTGCCTTTGATAGGCCTGGACGTTTCTGGAAATAGTTTCTCAAGTGTAAATTTTACTAATGGAGTAAAGAAAATTGGAAAATCCGTCTCATTGATTATTGAGTGAATGGAGCAGTAGCGCTGAAGTAATATTTGTAAATTGGGAGCTTTAGGCTCAGATTGTTAATTGGTAATTTGTTAATTATTCTAACAAGCTAGTTCTGTACCTGAATTGTTACTTTCTGAGCAAAATGTAAAGTTTAATATCTGAAAAGGAAAAAAGATAGTAAAGAAAGAAATATCCTGTAATAGAAACAGACTTTAAACGTATTAGGTCGTGTTACGTACATGTAGTACGTGTTGAAGAGATGTTTTTATTATTTTTGCTACTTGATTTACGTCGCACCGACACAGATAGGTCTTATGGCAACGATGGGACAAGGAAGGGCTAGGAGTGGGAAGGAAGCGGCCCTGGCCTTACTTGAGGTACAGCCCCAGCATTTGCCTGGTGTGAAAATGGGAAACCACGGAAAACCATCTTCAGGGCTACCGACAGTGGGGTTCGAACCTGCTCTAATTTTAAAGTTTTAAATTAATTTTCTGATTGTCTTATATCGACCCATTCATGCCCGCACCTTCTTTCACCTCACTGATCCACACAAACACGGTAAAATAAATATTAAGGAAAATGCATTATCATGCAGTCATTTGGAGGCGTGATCTTAGAGCACAATGTTACCTTATGGGAGGCACGTCATCGCTTTCCGATATTTGATGCGAAGAATTAGCTGATACCCACTCCGAATGTGACTCGGAATCTGTTGGTTCATTCTCAATAACCTCAAAGTCAGATCAGTCACTTTCACCATCCAACAAATTTCGCCATACTTCTTCACTAATTTTCCGTGATGAGGATGTCATATTTAGACATACACTGTACTAAAAATGTATATAAACAATCAAATAACAACATGTATAAAGAAGTAAGTAGGCCTAACTTGCACCGAATGGAAAACTACGAAATAGAAGGAAATAAGATAGCAAAGTAAAACACATGAAGGTTTGTTTACAAACAGCAATGGCGCACAATCTGCCATTAAGACCAAGTCCTCAGCATGGCCCAAACTGCTTACATTTTCACCTACCTGAATCCCTCCCTGCCACTTTATACCTTTCAGCAGATGATCCATGTAAACTATGAACAACAAAGGTGAACCCCCGTAAGTAGGCCTACTCTGAACCAAGAACTCATTCTACAGTCATTCTCACTGCAATCCAATTGTCATCATAAATGCCTTTGATTGTTTTTAATAATCTATACTTAATCATACAGTCCCCCAATAAGGCGAACATCTTTCCCTCGGTACCCTCTCATGTCCTTTCTCTAGATCAACGAAACATAAACGTAACTGCTTATTCCTCCCGTAGCATTTTCCAGTTGCCTGGCGCATACTGCACATCCGATCCTGACAGCACCTGTGTGGTCTGAAAGCACACTGGTTTGAAATATTGTTATAAATTATATTCGGAATAGAACGAGAAATCACACAATTTTCTTTGCTACTAACACAACACTACGACCTCAAATAAAAGAACTATTTAACACTGCACAATTCAAGAAGAGAGTCATGCACTATCTGTATAGGACACACTCCATTGTGAAGGCTCTGCACAAGGTTTAGAAACCGCTCTGTTTCATTTCGTGCTCCATTTTACACCGCCTTGCTAATTAGCGCAGCAGCGCTCTGACAGCTGAATTAATGAAATTGCACTTCACGTCTAATTATTGTTACTTGATTCGATCACGGCGGATGATTTCGAGCAGAGACGTGAGGTTTCGAACAATCCTTTATCTTACCAGCTTTCCGGTATCGACAAATCAAAATCAAAAATCATTTTCACCGATTAAGTGGAATATCTCTACCAAGAGTATACTTAAATATATCAGATTATTTAAAAAAAAACCCTTCCCTTTACGAAAATCAAGTCACCATAAATAAGTCTCCCGATCATGACCATTTTCATATTTTAGATGACAACCAGCCATAAGACAAAGCGTGCACGCTTGCTGCGGTTACATTGTGTGGTCATCCACCCATACCTTACATCACAACCTGCACGGTTGCTAGGTAACATTGTCTGGCCATCCATACCTTACATCACAACCTGCACGGTTCCTAGGTAACTTTGTCTGGCCATCCATCCATACCTTACATGACAGCCTGCACGGTTGCTAGGTAACATTGTCTGACCATCCATCCATACCTTACATGACAGCCTGCACGGTTGCTAGGTAACATTGTCTGACCATCCATCCATACCTTACATGACAGCCTGCACGGTTGCTAGGTAACATTGTGTGGCCATCCGTACCTTACATCACAGCAGCACTGTTGCTAGGTAACATTGTGTGGCCATCCATACCTTACATCACAGCCAGCACGGTTGCTAGGTAACATTGTGTTGCCAGCTATCCATACCTTACGTCACAGCCGGCACGGTTGCTAGGTAACATTGTGTGGCCATCCATACCTTACATCACAACCTGCACGGTTGCTAGGTAACATTGTGTGGCCATCCATCCATACCTTACGTCACAGCCGGCACGATTCCCATGGTTACACTTCCGTCACACAATTTGTCGCGTTACGTTATACAAATGTTCGGATGACCCCCGACCATCAGACATATTTATGTCAAAATACAGAGAATTCAATATCACAGATTTTATAAGCTTCATTGGTTTGAGTAAAGCATTCGGCTGCGTCCAATGGCAGAGAATGTAGACGACATTTCTCGAGATGTGTGTATCACTTATAGTGATTTTATCCACGAATATTTGAGCTCGTCTGGTGCATAAGCAAGTCTAGGTCATGGGGAGATGGTTTAACCCGCAGTCGAGACGCAGTCTACTCCTGCTGAGTAACACCAAAGGGTCTACTTAAGGTTTAACATCTCTATCCGACGGAATAGGCACATGAGCATTGTTAAGATATTTGGAATTCAATCCAAGTTTTTGGCACGCAATATAGTTGTTTAAGACCACCTCTCCTACACTGCCGGCCAACATTCTGATAGTGAAGGTTGTTTTCGACCAACGTGACTCGAACCGCCATCATAGCCACCAATGGGCCAAACTGATGGAACATCGTAAAGCTTTTCAACGGTGAAAGATCTTGAGGACAGTTCTCACTCGTCAGACCAGAATGTATTACTTTACATTTGTAAAAAGTTTTCGCGAATACATCTATATATATAAAATAACTTGTCCTGACCGACTGACTGATTCATCATCGCCGAGCCAAAACTACTGGACATAAAGAAATGAAATTTCGGGGATACATTCATATTAAGATTTAGGTGCTCGCTAAGAGAGGATTTTTGGATATTCCTTCGCTAAGGGGGTGAAAAGGGGGGGGGGGTGAAATTTTAAAATGAGTGTATCTATATCTCAAAACTTTAAAAGTTTACGGATGTAAAAGTTGGTATTTAGAATCTTCTTTGAAAATAAGGAAATACGTATTTTTTGTATTCAGAAAATCCCAATAGGAGGGGTGAAAAAGGGTGAAAAAAGGGTTGAATGCCTTTAATCAGGATAGCGGTACTTATATCTCAGAAACTGGACATATTACAGACCTGAGAATTTGTACTTTTGATCTCTTTTAAAAATAAAGAAACGCCTATTTCTTTATTTTTGGAAAATCCAATTAATGGCGGGGTGAAAAGTGGGGTGAATTTTTAAAATGAGTGTATCTATATCTCAAAACATTGAAAGTTTACAGATGTAAAAATTGGTATTTAGAATCTTCATTAAAAAAAAGAAACATGTATTTTTTGTTTTCGGAAAATCCCAATAAGAGGGGTGAAAACGGGTGAAAAAGGGGTTGAATGCCTTTAATGAGGATACTTATATCTCACAAACTGAAGATATTACAGACTTGAAAATTGGTTGGGATCTCCTTTAAAAAGAAACACGTATTTTTTGTTTTTTGGAAAATCCAAATAATGGGGGGTGAAAAGGGGCTGAATTTTTAAAATGAGTGTATCTATATCTCAAACTTTTAAAGTTTATAGATGAAAAAATTGGTATTTAGAATCTCCTTTAAAAATCAAGAAACGCGTTTTTTTTTTTGGAAAATCCCAATAGGAAGGGTGGAAGAGGATGAAAAATGGGTTGAATGCCTTTAATGAGGCTATTTATATTTCAGAACCTTAAGATATTACAGACCTGGAAATTGGTATTTGGGATCTACTTTAAAAATAAAGAAACAGGTATTTGTCGTTTTTGGAAAATCCAAATAATGGGGGGTGAAAAGGGGTGTGAATTTTAAAATGAGTGTATCTACGTCTTAAAACTTGAAAAGTTTACAGTTGTAAAAATTGGTATTTATAATCCCCTTTAAAAATAAAGAAACATGTATTTTTTGTTTTCGGAAAATCCCAATAGGAGGGGTGAAAAAGGGGTTGAATGCCTTTAATGAGGATACTTATATCTCAGAAACTGAAGATATTACAGACTTGAAAATTGGTATTTGGGATCTCTTTTAAAAATAAAGAAACATTTTCTTTGCTTTTGGAAAATCCAAATAGTGGGGGGTGAAAAGGGGGTGGATTTTTAAAATGAGTGTATCTATATCTCAAAACTTCAAAAGTTTGCACATGTAAAACTTAATATTTAGAATCTCCTTTAAAAATAAAGGAACACGTATTCTTTTGCTTTCTGTAAATCCCAATAGGAGGGGTGTAAAAGGGTGAATAATGGATTGAATGCCTTTAATGAGGATACATATATACCAGAAACTGAAGATATTACGGAACTGAAATTTTGTATATGGGATCTCCTTTAAAAATAACATGTACTTCTTTTTTGGAAAATCCAATTAATGGCGGTTAAACAGGAGTGACAAATTGGGGTGAATTTTTGAAAGAGTATATCTACAGAATACCTGAGAAAGTAAAATGTTACAGACGTAAAAAGTGGTATTTGGAATCTCCTATAAATGTAAAGAAACATAGGTGATTTGTTTTTGGAAATTCCCCTTAAGGAGAACTAAACAGGGGGTGAAATTTTAAAATGAGAATTTTTACAGTATATCTCAAAAAACTTAGCATGTTACAGAAGGGAAAAGTGGTATTTTTTTATCTCTATTAAGAATCAAGAAACGTGCATTTTTATTTTTCGGAAATACCAATTGGTTGGTGGGGGGTACAAAATTTCAGTTTTCGTTTTTGGTGTTGAATTCTTATAATTAGGCTACTGATATCTCAAAAATGAAGATGTTACAGACGTGAAATTGGATATTTAGAATCTGCTTTAAAAGTAAAGAAACACGTATTCTCGGAAAATCCAATGAAGGGGGGGGGGGTGAAAGAAAGGTGAAAGAATTGAAAAATTAATTGAATTGTATGAGAATACTTACATCTAATAAACACTAAAGTTGTTACAGATGTGAAACTTGCTATTTGGATCTCCTTTAAAAACAAAGAAAAACGCGTTTTGGGGGGAAATCATCTTGGGCGGCGGGAGTGAAAAGGGGTTGAATTCCTTTCATGAGGACACATAAAACAAAAACTGAAGAAGTTTAGAGTCGTGATAATTGGTATTTAGAAGATCCTTTACTATTAAAGAAACAAGTATTTTTGCCGGATAATTCACTTAAGAGGGGAGGGGGGCGGAGGAGTGTGAAAGGAAGTGAAATAAAAGTTAATTATTTTTATGGGGATACTTATATCTCAAAACTGAAGGTAATATACGTGAACATTGGTGTTTCGAATCTCCTTTAAACATAAAGGAACACGCCTTCTTTTAATTTTTTTTTGGGGGGGGGGCGTTAATAAACTTAACGGTGGTGGGGTGTAAAAGGATTGGTTTGATTGAGTTCATTTACTGTTCATAATGTACTTATAAGGAGTCTTCGTTGCTCAGGCGGCAGTGCGCTGGCCTCTCACAGCTGGGTTCCGTGGTTCAAATCTCGGTCACTCCATGTGACATTCGTGCTGGACAAAACGGGGGGCGGGACAGATTTTTCTCCGGATACTCCGGTTTTCCCTATCATCATTCATTCCAGCAACACTGTCCAATATCATTTCATTCATTTGTCATTCAATATCCATTGACCCAGCGGAGTGCGACAGACTTCGGCAGCCGACACAATTCCTATTGTCGCCGCTAGATGGGGGCTTTATTCATTCCATTCCTGACCCTGTCGAAAACTGGAAAAAGGCTGTAGATTTTCGATGTACTTATTCTGATCATAAACCGATCATTTTTAATCGTTCCTGGGTTCGTTTTCAAGAGCCATCTTTTTCTTCGGAGAATGTTCTTAGATTACAGTAGATTCTCCTGGCATATAATTAAAAATTTAAACACATTTGAAATAAACGATAGGAATGAGATTGACCGTCCCATTGTTCACCTCTATAATAAGGTCTTAATGCACGGAAGTATGTCATTCGTATTGCCAGAAATCCCGCACACTTGCCTACGCGTAACAATGGTGCTGGTCACATTGTCAACAATGACAATGGCAGCAGATGTAATTTACTGCCAAGTAGCGGTCTTGCATCTTGCTATTGGGGTACAGAACATCGATAATAATAATAATAATAATAATAATAATAATAATAATAATAATAATAATAATAATAATAATAAGAGTCAAGACAGACAAAAATTCGGCATTACAACACAGTCATAAAACCAGCAGTCCTTTACGCAAGTGAAACATTGTCACTTAACAGTAAACAAGAATTAGAAGAAATAAAAAAGCAAGAGAGTAAGATCATCAGGAAAATCCTAGGAGCAGGATATACCCAAGATGGTTACAGGCTACAATCAATCAAAACAACAGAAAAAGTTTCAAACATTGAAATTTACGTTAAGAAGAGACGAATGAAATTCTTTGGACACCTCACAAGATTACCAGAAAATCGACTGTCAAAAAGAATATTATTATGTTAGCACACTTAAGAAATCAACACCTTGGGTGGAAGAATTTCGAAAGGACCTCAAAAACGCAAACATATGTGCAACAGACATTTTAGAAAGAGACACCTTCAGACACAAAGTCAACAAGTGGGAAGTTACATCAGAGCAACCAAAGCAAAAACAGTGCAGACCGAAATGGTCGGAAGAACGTAAACAAGCCTTCTCAGAGAGAATGAAAGCCTATTGGAAGAACAAGAAGAACTCAAAGAAAGCTTGATTGAGTTGTTTGCTTAACGTCTTCCATTATTGGGAGAATACGCTAATAATAATAATAATAATAATAATAATAATAATAATAATAATAATAATAATAATAATAATAATAATAATAATAATAATAATAATAATAATAATCTGGACCGTCGTCAAATGTGCGGACCGTGCTGGAAACGGGTCCTGGACGGGTAATGACTAAGAATGCAGTCCGGCCGCGGGTTCAGTACCGCCAAAGCACCCAAGACGACACCACGCCGGATCTCCTGAAGGATTTGATCCATATTAAAAATGCTTATAGGAAAAATGGCAAAGATTTAGCGACCCAACTGACCGGGTGGAGTACCTGGACCTAGCCCGGGAAGTGCGAAATCGATTGCTGTAAAGAAAGATTGAAAAATTGGAGGAAACTTGCCGTAATCTATTAGAAAACGAGTCAGGTCGCGAATTTTGGCGGATTCTCTCAGAAAAAGAGTCAGATAGCGAATTCGGCGGATTATATATAAAACGTTAAGCAATCAATTATAAATTTCAGTATAATACTGTAGCGAAGCACGGGTATCTTGCTAGTATTGTATAATAGAAATATTCTTAACAGAACTTGGAAGTGTGATAGGTACAAAAATATCAGTTTTCGTTTTTGAGCTTTAAAAACTCTCAAATATTTCCTGAAGAATTTGGTGTATCAATTATTATGCTGAAGTTATATATGCGGCAATAAAATTAGGTTTAAACATATCTCTGCATTGAAATGTCTGCACACGGTAGCTGAGGCCATATTATTATTATTATTATTATTGTTATGCATGCTGAATGTCATTCGATACCAGCTACCAGTCAAACATTCTTTTTGTATGTTCTGTAAGTCGTACTTTTTTTAAACTTCGTGTACCATTTTCTCATAAACTACCACATCACTGTATTTGAAACTTGGCACTCTCTTAGACAATATACAGATCTGCTTGTGGAAGTACATTTAATCTGATATCTTGATTAGTTCATGGAAATCAGCTTGAAGAGAACTGGAAATTTTACAGAAATACATAAAGAAATCTCAATTCCTGTAAACAATAGGACAATAATGTTATTTCATAAGCTCAAAAGGGGTTTAAATATTATGCATGCAAAGTTTCTTGGGTCTGGTATGAGTATTTCTTCAAAAAAGGTGCATCAGTTGAGGGAATTTTATATTTTCAAAAATATTATTTATATAACGCTCTTTCTGACATAAAATATAAAACATGGAAGCTTCATATTCTTACGAAATAATGATGAATGTATTCTGAATATATCTAAAGAACATTCAAGGAAATATCTCTTTCAGTTTCTGAGATATGTAATTAAACATCGGAAGTTACCTTTTTTTTATCGTTTCACACTTCCCTGTTCCCTTAAGAGAATATTTTATTGTGGTTTTGCCGAAAAGCGCAGACCCAGGTCGGCTCTAAATTCTAAAATATAACTAAATAATATCTGTGAAGTATATGTCAGTGATGGGGCGATTGGCCATGCGGTTAGGGGCACGCAGCTTTGAGCTTGCATCCGGAAGATAGTGGGTACGAATCCCACTGTCGGCAGTCATGAAAATGGCTTTCCGTGGTTTCCCACTTTCACACCGGGCAAATGCTGCGGGGTAGTACCTTAACTAAAGCCACGCCGCTTCCTTCCCACTCCTCACCCATTCCTATCCCATCGTCGCCATAAGAACTATCTGTGTCGGCGCGACGTAAAAAAAAAAAAAAAAAAGTGACGAAGAGAATTATTTTTGAAAGATCGGAAATGTTCAGGCCTAGAAATCTTTCAACATTCAGGGAAGGAAACCGCGTTGTTCAATAGCATGCAAGTTTATTATTAGAATAGCTGGCGAATCCTCTGTTCTCAAAACTGAGCGAAATAAAAGCTGTGTCGCGCTGAGTGGCTCAGTCGGTTGAAGTGCACGCCTTCTTGTCAGGTTCGATCCTGGCTCAGTCCGATGGTATTTGAAGGTGCATCGTGTCGATAGATTTACTGGCACGTAAAACATCTACTGCGGAACTTAATTCCGGCACCTCGGCGTCTCCTAAAAAAGTAAAACTAGCCAGTGGGACGTAAAGCCATTATTATGATTCTTCTTCTTCCTCTTCTCCCTTCTTCTTCTTCTTCTTCTTCTTCTTATTATTATGATTATTATTATTTATTTCCGACTCATTGGCTGAATGGTCAGCGTTGAGGCCTTAGGTTCAGAGGGTCCCGGGTTCGATTCCTGGCCTGGTCGGTGATTTTAATCGCGTCTGAATAATTATTCTGGCTCGGGAAATGGGTGTTTGTGTTTATCCCTACATTTCCATCTTCACATGCAAACATAACACACTACCGACCGCCAAAGAAACACGCAATAGTGATTTCATCCCTCCACCTAGGGCGCGTCAAAAAGGGCTTCCGGCCGTAAAACAGGGTCAAATCCACATGTGCGACGCAGTTCTCAGCCGCGACCCCACAGATGTGGGAAAAGCGGTAGAAGAAGACGATTATTATTTATAACAACTCTGTAGCAGATGTCATTGGCCAGTTTAGTGGGAAGTATATTTTTGACATATGGCTGGAGGTCGTCTGAAATTAGAGTATTAAATGTGTGACGCGAATTTTACCTAGCAACCGTTCAGCGACATATTATCAAAGAGGGGCGTAAGAGTACAGATGGTCGATGTAATGTGGCAGGCTGTGATGTGAAGTACTGTTGGATGGCCATGACTGAGCGACATATTATCAAAGAGGGGCGTTAGAGTACAGATGGTCGTTGTAATGTGGCAGGCTGTGATGTGAAGTACTGTTGGATGGCCATAACTGAGCGACATATTATCAAAGAGGGTCGTTAGAGTACAGATAGTCGCTGTGATGTTGCAGGCTGTGATGTGAAGTACTGATACTGAGCGACATATTATCAAAGAGGGGCGTTAGAGTACAGATGGTCGTTGTAATGTGGCAGGCTGTGATGTGAAGTACTGTTGGATGGCCATAACTGAGCGACATATTATCAAAGAGGGTCGTTAGAGTACAGATGGTCGATGTGATGTTGCAGGCTGTGATGTGAAGTACTGATACTGAGCGACATATTATCAAAGAGGGGCGTTAGAGTACAGATAGTCGCTGTGATGTTGCAGGCTGTGATGTGAAGTACTGTTGGATGGCCATGACTGAGCGACATAGTATCAAAGAGGGGCGTAAGAGTACAGATAGTCGCTGTAATGTTGCAGGCTGTGATGTGAAGTACTGATACTGAGCGACATAGTATCAAAGAGGAGCGTTAGAGTACAGATAGTCGCTGTGATGTTGCAGGCTGTGATGTGAAGTACTGTTGGATGGCCATGACTGAGCGACATAGTATCAAAGAGGAGCGTTAGAGTACAGATAGTCGCTGTGATGTTGCAGGCTGTGATGTGAAGTACTGTTGGATGGCCATAACTGAGCGACATAGTATCAAAGAGGAGCGTTAGAGTACAGATAGTCGCTGTGATGTTGCAGGCTGTGATGTGAAGTACTGTTGGATGGCCATGACTAAGCGACATAGTATCAAAGAGGGGCGTTAGAGTACAGATAGTCGGTGTGATGTTGCAGGCTGTGATGTGAAGTACTGTTGGATGGCCATAACTGAGCGACATATTATCAAAGAGGGTCGTTAGAGTACAGATGGTCGATGTAATGTTGCAGGCTGTGATGTGAAGTACTGTTGGATGGCCATAACTGAGCGACATATTATTGTACCATTTCATTGCCCTGATAATTTTGAATCATGGTGTTAAAATCGTCGTTTTGCCGTGAATAGCGATTAAGTGTCGGAAATCATGCGGCAGAAAATACGACTTGTAATATGCAGACATGTGGAATCCAAATGGCCGTGATTTAAATGAATGCAGTGACTTTTAATTGGAAGAAACAACAATAAGAACGGGTGAACATCGCATGAAGTCGCCAGGAAGATATTTACGTATGAATTGATAGGCAACTAGAACAGAAGAATATATTTTTCGTAGTCGTAACGGAAATCTCAAGCAGAGTATCAAAAAAAAAAAAAAAGGAATAAACAAAGAAAATAGTGGAGCGCAGGTTCCGAATAAACTAGCGAAAATCGATCAATTAATGTGTCTAGTGAAGACACAGCAACACTTAAGATACCTCTTAAGATCATTCAAATTATAATATTGACGTTTGTTACATAACCTACTCTGCTCAACTTAAGTATAGTTTAAGGAAGCTAATGATGTCTTCAAATATGTGTTCTATGCATGTCTTCGAGAGCTACGTGATGACCGGCTAAACTGAAGATGGGACGAGAGTCTGACGGTAACCCGCCAACCATTCCTACGGACCCGAGGATCGTGGCCGCAGCCCGGTCATGATGCAGCGATAACCCGGAGATGAACGTCCTAGGAGAACCAGGAAGCAGCCATCCCAGTCCAGAAACGCAGATGGATTAAGTTAAGTTTCACAAATTTCTTTTCTTAAATTGTAGTTATATGATGATATCAAGTTGTCGATGGTGATTGTACGAGAGCTAGGTCGATATATATCTTCGAGAGGTGATCTCAATATCGAGTTTCAGCGCGAATGTACCAATGTTGATGTTTAACTGATGGATTTAGGTAATCTTCCAAAACTAATAAACACTCCCATGTGTAGGAAAGATAACACTCGCAAATGATGTGCTTTGCTTGCAATGTTTAGTTTTCTTTCAAAGAATATTGCCGTACATAATGTGAAATGAGATATTTCAAACGAGAATATATAGTATATTGAATTATAGGTTAACGTACGGATACGACGTCAACTTTTACCTAATGTAAATTGGTACAGGCCTAGTATCTTCATACTTTAATGAGAGAAGTATGCGTCTATATAAATGATAGTTGTTGATCCATATAATGTGAATTCTGATGAGATATTGAATATAGTGAATTGAGCGGTACTTTGAAAAGAATTAATGATGTTTATATTTACGGTGAGCTCATATACGTCGGGAATATTGAGGTAAGACTTGTCAATGTTATAAATAATATATGCATTGAGATATTAGGCGTGGAATTGTGATTAATACGACGACGAATAAGGAATTGATGTCCGTTTATTTCAAGCAGCTATGGATCAGGATATATTTGACGCATATAGGGATATGTAACATGGCTTGTCTTATTATTTGAGTTATTGACATTTGGTTAGTGAACTTGCAGATTGGTAATAACGTACGATCCTCAAAAATAACCCTAGATAACCTATAGTAGAGTATAATGACGGCATTTTCTAAGAAAATTTTACATGTTACTCAATATTTAAAATGACTTAAGTGGGAACAGTAAATCATTGACAGTAGTGTCTTCATACTGTTATGTTATTGCTATTTGCGAGTGTGAAAGTTTCATCAACGGTAGCCCTTGACCATTAGCACTCAATGATTGGATTTATAAAGCATTTCGACCTTTATTTGACCTAGACATAAACTTGTTGAGATTTTATTGAACAATTATTACATATTTCTTAGGGAATATTTTGTATATGTCCAAGTATGATCAAACATATATAGGTATATATATATATATATATATATTTTTTTATGTTCATTGGTATATCAGCCTAGGTAGCAATTGAAAGCTACACATGTGAAACATTGCTTACTCCATCTACGTTATTAATGATACAGTTACAAAAATGAAATAATGTTAGGATGAGACACCAAAAAGAAGCATTCTTTAAATACAAGGCCGAACAAACCTTTTAATAATTACGTACATATGTAGGACATAATATTATGTAATTATTCAAGATCTTGATAAAAGTTAATAACAAGTTAGAATTTGATATTTAAGGAGAATTTGAGAGTCCTATTCTCAGATAATTTCATGTTAGTTCATTCTTAATATAACAGTTCATTAATTTTGAAGTAGCCAAAGGAATCATAGAATTATTTTTATGGTAGTTTAGTGGACTGATCATTTTAATTCTTTTATATATGAGACTGAGGAGATATAGGAGGTAATCCATGTCAGGTCAGGAGAGCTTCCTGAAATAATATAATTCCCCAGAGAAATTGAGGAAGATAATTCTGGAGTGGAGCTGGGGGGCGATATATATGCCAAAATAAAAAAATAAAAAAAAATAAAATCGTGGGAAATTAAAGAAAACTATATTACGTTGAAACTGATATGTTTTACTACATTTTGACAATTTCAAGGTATCATTTAGGTTAAAAGAAAGATAATGATATAGAACAGTGTAGTACAGTCCTGCTCATTGAGACACAGAAGTGCAACAAATGTACAGTTTTCGGGAAGGATATAGGTGCCATGCGAAATGTCTTTAGAAAGTGATACAAGTGTGAGGAGCACGGAGCACGATATCAACAATGAATATTATTACACTGAACGGCATTTATTAAAGAACGTACTATATTATGCAACTGATGACAAATATATGAGACAGCGAAGTAGGTCTAATATTGTTCATTCATAACATTTCTTACACAAAGGTTCCTTCAAATATGCCTGGGTGTTGGACAACTGAAGGCTGAGCGTGAACGTGGTATTATAATCGATATTGCTCTGTGGAAGTTCGAAACTAGTAAATATTATGTTACAATTATTGTCGCTCCTGGACACAGAGATTTCATCAAGAACGTGATTACGGATACTTCGTAGGCTGACTGTGCTGTACTGATTGTAGCAGTTGGTATGGGTGAATTCGAAACTTGTATCTCGAAGAACGGTCAAACCCGTGAATATGCTCTGTTTGCTTTCACCCTGGGTGTCAAGCAGCTGATTGTAGATGTAAACAAAAATGGTCTCTACTAAGCCCCCTTACAGTGAGGCTCGTTTTGAGGAAATCAAGAAGGAAGTAAGCAACTATTTTAAGAAGATTGGTTACAACCCAGCTGCCGTGGCTTTCGTGACAATTTCTGGCTGGCACTTGTATCACTCCCTACAAAAATGCCGTTGGACTTGTATCAGGCTCTATCCTTCGGAAAGAGTTTGAACTACAAAAGGGAGGTTGGTTCAACTTACATCCTTTTCCATATTATTGGCAACGGCACATAGATCAATTTTAGTGAAAAAACCGCATTTTTCATTTTATGGCACTTGTACCGTTTCCCGATTCCACTTCACAATTGATTATCAGAATAGACGAGACCGTGGATGTTAAAAAAAAATACTAATAATGTGAATGAAATGTAAACCAATAATGAGAGTAATATCTTCAAGTCAATATTTTTTTATATTTTTGATGAGATACCTACATGTACATAAGAATCATTTAAATAACAGCTTATTAATACAAAAATAATTTTTGAATAAAATTAGTATTTAAGAATTTAACTTATTAATATTATTTATAGGATATAAGAATAATTTAAGTTAATTTCATATGGAAATAATGGAATTTAAGATTGATCGTATTTTGAATTATTGACCTGTTAGTCAGGCAAACATGATGGATATATTCGAGGTGCGTATCTCAGTCGGATTCACGTTAAAAAAGGAAAATACAACATTTTAGTTTGAAATAGGATAATCCCTGAGTTGTGTGGCATAGCTAGCTGGAGATTTTCTTGAACGCCGGCGTGTTGTTGATTGGAAGAGAGACTGATATCACAGTGAAGAGTATGTCGGTTCAAGAAAAATTGGCGCCCAACAGTGGAGCAAGACTGAGAACGCCCAGCACAGTTACAAAATGAATGTAGGGTGCATCAAGAAAAATCAATGCCCACCAATGAGGCAAAACTGAGAAAGAGGCGTAACATGACCAAGAGAAAGAATAATTAAGAGAACTTGATGTACAATCGTGAAGTAAGGCTGAGAGGAAGAAGAAAATGATTAGAATTGGACATTTATGATTGAGATCAAGGGAAGAGAAGCACAGTAGAACAGAAATCATTTCACGCTGCTACATAGAAGAAAGAGAGGAAAGAAGGGCAAATCAAGAATCAAGCGAGAAGATATGCAGATGCATATGGGAGCGGAAGAAGAGATAGATAATAATGATAAGTTACAATAATAATTTGAATAATTGATAGGTTAAGTTGATTGATAATATTAATTCAGATTATGATAGGATTTTATATTAAGATAGAGATGGTTAATAGGATAATAATTTAAGAAATACCAAGAATGCTTCTTTTTGAGTGTCATGAGTGACTGGGATAGTAGGATGGTTGGTTTATTGGGGGAGGTCAGACTGTCAGTCCCATACTGAATTGAAATACTGATATATTTTATTGGTTGCAAACTATAAACAATTAGCAAAATAGAATCTTTAGCGAAGCTAAGCAATAATAGACATAAAATGGCGACTATTAGTCAATTGAGGTCACAAGTTGAGGAATACCAAAAGGAAAAGGATGAGGAGATAGAGAAGATAACCGAGGAGTTAGAAAAGGCAAAAGAAGGGCAGAAAGGAATAATAGAAATATTGAAAGAGATGAGCAGAAAACAAGAAGAAAAACAAGAAGAAATGATCAGAAAACAAGAAGAGAGACAGCAGGAAATGATTAAGCAGCAAGAGGAGATGCAGAAGAAGCAGTTGGAAGAATTATTTGGAAAATTTCAAGAAGAGTACCAACAGAAACAGGAAGAGCTGCAGCGAAACCAGATGGAAGAGAGGCAGAAGGAGATGAAAGAGCTGCAGCGAAACCAGATGGAAGAGATAAGAAAAATGGAAGAGAGGCAGAAGGAGATGATGAAAACAGAAATTGGTAAAATCGGAAGAGAAGTTTTCGAAATAAAAAATGGATTAACGAATCTTCGAACCGAAATGATTGAAACAATGGAAAATAAGAATAAGGAGATCTATGAAGAAGTAAATAGAATCAGAGGCGAATTAACAGAAAGTAAGAAGTATATTCAAAGCTTGAAAGAGGATGAGATCAAGAGACTAACTGACAATATGGAGTCAATAAAAATAAATTCACAAGAAAAATGGAATCAGTACGAAGGAAAGATAGAAACAATAAACGAAATTGTACAAACGACGAACAAAACAATGGAAGTGAACTTTATAACAGCGCGTGACCAGATTGGAGACAAAATAGGTATCATAAAAGAAGAAATAGAAAAGAATAAGAATGAAACCGAAGAAAGAATGATTAGGACAGAGCAAGGATTGGATCAGATGAGGAAGGAGATCCAAAATATTAAAAATGAAATCCAGATAACAAAATCGGTAATATCCAAGCAACCGAATGAACAGAGGATGGTGGAAGTGCAGATTAATGAGAGAGAGGGAACACCGACTGTATCTGGAGAAACAGACCAGAGCAATAAAGACATTATAATAGGAACTAACGGCAATGGACATCCAGCTATCATAAATATTATTAAAACTTACGATGACCGACCTAGACATTTCAACAATACCGCAGCCATGTCACCAAAGAGATTTCTGCGTGAAATTGAGGAGTATTTCCGAGAAAACAGGATACCAGATGAGAAAAAGCTCAGGGTAGTCGAGAAACACCTAGACGCCAACCCAAACCTTTGGTATCAGGCTTTTAAATATACTTTTCACGATTATGAAGAGTTCAAATTAGCCTTTCTAAAACGATTTTGGAATCCTGAGATTCAACAGAATCTCAGATTAGAGTTGTATTCAAAGAGATACTCATCAACAGCACAAACTCGATACAGCGAGTATTTTTCATACCAATTCCATAGATTTCAAGATCTGGACTCAGCGCCTAGTGAACTGGAGGCGATAAAAACTATACAAAAACAATTCCCTCCAGAGATCCAAAGGCTACTTGCGGCTGCAAATGTAGAGTCGGCAATAGAAATGGAGAGTATACTCAGACAACTCGATATGACATCTAGTCATACATCGAATAGAATAAATAGAAGCCCGAACAATGAAGAAGTAATAAATATACTGACTCGGGAAAACGACAAGAGGAAATCGTTTACCGAAAGGAGAGAAAATGATAGGGATCATAGAAGAAGAGAACGGAAAGAAGATGAGGAAAGGATGAGGGAAGAGAGCCGATGCAGGTGCAGGCAAGAGTGTCACGAGGTCGGAAGGCAAGGTGGAAACGGAAGATTTGTGCCATATCATCGACCATATAACCAATACAGGAATAGTGGAGATAGAGGCAATTATAGAAGGAGACCTATGTGTCGTGGAAGACAGATTAACAATTATGACGGAAGAGAAAACAGAAATAGGCAATATATTCAGGATCTGAGGAGAGAGACCCAAGAGAAGAAGAAATGGGAAGACACAATCAAGGATCGGAACATAAACGGAGACTTAGAAGGAGCCGAGAGCTTGGAATTACAAGAGTATAAAAGAAAAAAAAGAGATGAGCAAAAGCTAAACCCGGAAGCCCAGGCATATGAGTTGGATACCCGGAACAAAAAAAAAACGCCAATTTTAGATTAGGGAAAGAAGTAAATAGTACAAGGGATAAGTTGAATTACCAAATTGAAAACTGGTGTATTTTACAAATTGAATCTTGGGATGTAGATCCAGATGAATTATTGGAAGATATGCAAAAAGATAATATTGGTATCAGAGCACGCTTACCCATTATTATTGTGCGGGTAAACGGGCTGAAGACGCACTGCTTAGTTGACTCTGGAGCGAGCATAAGCGTCATGTCGAAATTACTGTTTGACGAAATCAATCGAAAGGATAAATTACCTGTAATACCAGTTGCGCAAACTAAAATACGAGGAATAATACCGGATAAAACAGTTGAGTGCAAATTACAAACATACTTGAAGATAAAACTTGGCAGAATGATATTCGAACATCCGTTCATAATAATGAATAGAATAAAATATAACATCATTCTTGGGATTGATTTTATGGTAGCCACAGGAATGACCATTGATTTGAGAAAACAGGAAATAAGATTACCCGTTATCGAGGTTGATGGTGAGAGAACAAAAGAAAGAATCAAACTGAATGAAGAAACACAGGATTCAGAACATATGAAAATGGAGGGATTAGAAATACAAAGACAGGCGGAAGAATATACGGCACAAAGGAGGCTGAATGAATCTGAAGAAGAAGAAGAAGAAGAAGAGGAGATAATACAAAATTTAGAAAAGATTTTGAGTGTTGAAGATGAAAGGGAAGAACCAAGTATATGGAAAAAGATTGCTGAAACCAAGCTGAATGCTAAGGAAAAACAGAAGTTGAATGCAATTTTAGAAAGATATTCTGAGATCTTTAAGGACAAACCTGGCCAGATACCAAATTTTAAATACAAACTTGTAGTGAATGATTGGTCACCATATAAGGGAAAATTGTACGACGTCCCTGAAAAGTATTTTCAAGATGTAAAGAAACTTATCCAAGAAATGGTAGATGATGGAATAATCATTAAGACAACAACACCATATTTAAATCCAATTGTAATTGTGAAGAAAAGTAACGGGAGTCTGAGAATATGTCTCGACGCTAGAAAATTGAATGAAAAGCTAATACCGGAATATAATCAAGTCCCGAAAATCAAAGAAATAGTGAAGAGATTCAAGAACATGAAATATTTTACAAACTTAGATTTCACATCATCATTCCACCATATAATATTAGAAGAAAAATCAAGACTCTTAACTGGATTTATGTTTGATAATCAAACTTACGCATACTGCAGATTGCCATTTGGGTTAAAAAATAGTTGCGCTGTATTAATAAGAGCTCTGGACAGGAATTTATTACCTGAGATCAAAGATTACGTAACATGCTACGTGGATGATTTGATTTTTGCAAGCGAAACTTTTGATGACCACTGTATCAAACTCAACAAGCTGTTAGAAAATCTAGAAAATACTGGTTTTAAAGTTAATTTAGCCAAATCAAGATTTTGCCAAGAGCAAACACTGTTTGTAGGACACGTTATCGATGGTGAAGGAATAAAGCCAAATCCAGTAAAGATACAAGCGATATGTGAATTTCCTCGTCCGACAAGAATTAAGCAAGTCAGACAATTTTTAGGAATGACCCAGTTTTTCGCGAATCACTGCACGGGCTACACAGATACAGCAGCACCGTTACAAGAGCTGTTAAAATCGAACAACAAGTGGAAATGGAATGACAAGACAGAGCAAGCATTTCTTGCAATGAAGAGATTATTAACCAATAGTGTAAAACTGGGATATCCAGATTATACCAGGGAATTCGTGATTCAAACTGACGCTTCCAATGTTGGAATAGGTGCCTGTTTATATCAAGAGGTAACGGACGAAAGTAGGAAACGAACTTACTTAGCATTTGCCAGTCGTAAACTGCGAAAACATGAGCAAAGTTATACTACCACTGAGCAAGAACTATTAGCCATTGTGTACGCGCTACAACAGTGGAAGAAAATTATATACGGATACCCGATAACAATTCGAACGGATCATAAAGCCTTGGAATTTGGACTCAAAGCGGCAATGGCAAGTGAGAGGATCACACGATGGATCTTATTTACTCAGCAATTTCAAATCAAAGTAGAACATTGTAGTGGGAAAAGTAACATCCTTGCAGATGCACTGAGTAGAAACCCTGTAGAAAAAGAAGAAGTAATACAGCATATTGAGTTAATACAACAAGACGAAGAATTCCTAGAAAGACTAAGGAATATTGCTTACTTGCAAAGATCAGATGAGAAACTAGCGCAAGAAATTATAAGAATAGAGCGTGATGATCCAGAAGATAACAGGCGAGCGAATGAGAACAATCAGTATGTACTGAAGGACGGAATGCTAATGAGCTATATTAACAAGGATACGAATAAATTAAGGATAATGGTACCGCAGGCATTGCAGAAAGAAATGATTTGGCATACTCATAGGATTATAGGACACGGAGGAATGGAGAAAGTAGCAAGAACAATATTAGAAAGATTTACATGGAAGGGAATTAGAAAAACAATCAGGAATGTCATTAAGACTTGCGATACTTGTCAGAGAACGAAGCACAATTCATTTTTAACTAAGCACGAACCAATTGCCATATTACCGACAGCACCAAGAGAAATTTTTGCAATAGACATTTTTGGTAAACTACCATCAGCCACTAAAGGACGTAAATATATAGTTGTCACCATGGACATATTTTCAAAATTTGTAACATTGCAGCCAATTCAAAGAGCCACAACCAAGCAGGTACTCAGAGCAATAAATAAAGGCGTAATACCTAAAATGGGAAAGCCTAAGAAAATGCTAACAGATAGAGGCACCCAATTTACATCGGCTGAATTTCAAGAAGCAATGCATGAAATGCAAATTAAACATATATTATGCTCCGTTAGGCATCCTTCAGCCAATCCTGTAGAACGCTGTATGCGGGAAATATCAAAATATTGCAGGATATATTGTTCTGAGAGTCATTGGAAGTGGATTGACGTTTTAAACATAATTGAAGAAAGTGTTAACAATACTGTCCATGAATCGACCGACCAGATACCTAGTGTTGTGCATTTAAATCAATATCCGAAGAGGCCATGGGATACAATATTTGGAGAGAATGACGAACAAAGACCTGGTAGCGGAGAAATCAACCAGATGGTAAACGAAAGACTGAGGAGACAGGCTGATAGGCGACAGAAAAGAGTCCAAAATAAAAGATTTCATCCACCTTTCAAGATTAATGATATGGTGCTGATAAGAAAATCACCTGGCTCAAATGCATCAGAACGCATATTTTCCAAATTTGTCCATTTATTCGACGGCCCATACATCATAAAGAAAGTATTAGGTAACAACGCCTACATTATAGAAAACTTGACAGGTACATATAGAAACACACACAATGCCGCCAACATGAAGTTGTACTTTAAACAAGATCATGGATAAGGCTTAAAGAATGTTAAAATCATAAATGACAGAATTATTCAAACAGGTCAATGAAAGCTCCATTTATATAAAGAAATGGAATGGAAATAAATATACTGCGAGCAGTACATTTATTTGTCTGTAGCAGGGAAGAAAAATGTACCATTTCATTGCCCTGATAATTTTGAATCATGGTGTTAAAATCGTCGTTTTGCCGTGAATAGCGATTAAGTGTCGGAAATCATGCGGCAGAAAATACGACTTGTAATATGCAGACATGTGGAATCCAAATGGCCGTGATTTAAATGAATGCAGTGACTTTTAATTGGAAGAAACAACAATAAGAACGGGTGAACATCGCATGAAGTCGCCAGGAAGATATTTACGTATGAATTGATAGGCAACTAGAACAGAAGAATATATTTTTCGTAGTCGTAACGGAAATCTCAAGCAGAGTATCAAAAAAAAAAAAAAAGGAATAAACAAAGAAAATAGTGGAGCGCAGGTTCCGAATAAACTAGCGAAAATCGATCAATTAATGTGTCTAGTGAAGACACAGCAACACTTAAGATACCTCTTAAGATCATTCAAATTATAATATTGACGTTTGTTACATAACCTACTCTGCTCAACTTAAGTATAGTTTAAGGAAGCTAATGATGTCTTCAAATATGTGTTCTATGCATGTCTTCGAGAGCTACGTGATGACCGGCTAAACTGAAGATGGGACGAGAGTCTGACGGTAACCCGCCAACCATTCCTACGGACCCGAGGATCGTGGCCGCAGCCCGGTCATGATGCAGCGATAACCCGGAGATGAACGTCCTAGGAGAACCAGGAAGCAGCCATCCCAGTCCAGAAACGCAGATGGATTAAGTTAAGTTTCACAAATTTCTTTTCTTAAATTGTAGTTATATGATGATATCAAGTTGTCGATGGTGATTGTACGAGAGCTAGGTCGATATATATCTTCGAGAGGTGATCTCAATATCGAGTTTCAGCGCGAATGTACCAATGTTGATGTTTAACTGATGGATTTAGGTAATCTTCCAAAACTAATAAACACTCCCATGTGTAGGAAAGATAACACTCGCAAATGATGTGCTTTGCTTGCAATGTTTAGTTTTCTTTCAAAGAATATTGCCGTACATAATGTGAAATGAGATATTTCAAACGAGAATATATAGTATATTGAATTATAGGTTAACGTACGGATACGACGTCAACTTTTACCTAATGTAAATTGGTACAGGCCTAGTATCTTCATACTTTAATGAGAGAAGTATGCGTCTATATAAATGATAGTTGTTGATCCATATAATGTGAATTCTGATGAGATATTGAATATAGTGAATTGAGCGGTACTTTGAAAAGAATTAATGATGTTTATATTTACGGTGAGCTCATATACGTCGGGAATATTGAGGTAAGACTTGTCAATGTTATAAATAATATATGCATTGAGATATTAGGCGTGGAATTGTGATTAATACGACGACGAATAAGGAATTGATGTCCGTTTATTTCAAGCAGCTATGGATCAGGATATATTTGACGCATATAGGGATATGTAACATGGCTTGTCTTATTATTTGAGTTATTGACATTTGGTTAGTGAACTTGCAGATTGGTAATAACGTACGATCCTCAAAAATAACCCTAGATAACCTATAGTAGAGTATAATGACGGCATTTTCTAAGAAAATTTTACATGTTACTCAATATTTAAAATGACTTAAGTGGGAACAGTAAATCATTGACAGTAGTGTCTTCATACTGTTATGTTATTGCTATTTGCGAGTGTGAAAGTTTCATCAACGGTAGCCCTTGACCATTAGCACTCAATGATTGGATTTATAAAGCATTTCGACCTTTATTTGACCTAGACATAAACTTGTTGAGATTTTATTGAACAATTATTACATATTTCTTAGGGAATATTTTGTATATGTCCAAGTATGATCAAACATATATAGGTATATATATATATATATATATATATTTTTTTATGTTCATTGGTATATCAGCCTAGGTAGCAATTGAAAGCTACACATGTGAAACATTGCTTACTCCATCTACGTTATTAATGATACAGTTACAAAAATGAAATAATGTTAGGATGAGACACCAAAAAGAAGCATTCTTTAAATACAAGGCCGAACAAACCTTTTAATAATTACGTACATATGTAGGACATAATATTATGTAATTATTCAAGATCTTGATAAAAGTTAATAACAAGTTAGAATTTGATATTTAAGGAGAATTTGAGAGTCCTATTCTCAGATAATTTCATGTTAGTTCATTCTTAATATAACAGTTCATTAATTTTGAAGTAGCCAAAGGAATCATAGAATTATTTTTATGGTAGTTTAGTGGACTGATCATTTTAATTCTTTTATATATGAGACTGAGGAGATATAGGAGGTAATCCATGTCAGGTCAGGAGAGCTTCCTGAAATAATATAATTCCCCAGAGAAATTGAGGAAGATAATTCTGGAGTGGAGCTGGGGGGCGATATATATGCCAAAATAAAAAAATAAAAAAAAAATAAAATCGTGGGAAATTAAAGAAAACTATATTACGTTGAAACTGATATGTTTTACTACATTTTGACAATTTCAAGGTATCATTTAGGTTAAAAGAAAGATAATGATATAGAACAGTGTAGTACAGTCCTGCTCATTGAGACACAGAAGTGCAACAAATGTACAGTTTTCGGGAAGGATATAGGTGCCATGCGAAATGTCTTTAGAAAGTGATACAAGTGTGAGGAGCACGGAGCACGATATCAACAATGAATATTATTACACTGAACGGCATTTATTAAAGAACGTACTATATTATGCAACTGATGACAAATATATGAGACAGCGAAGTAGGTCTAATATTGTTCATTCATAACATTTCTTACACAAAGGTTCCTTCAAATATGCCTGGGTGTTGGACAACTGAAGGCTGAGCGTGAACGTGGTATTATAATCGATATTGCTCTGTGGAAGTTCGAAACTAGTAAATATTATGTTACAATTATTGTCGCTCCTGGACACAGAGATTTCATCAAGAACGTGATTACGGATACTTCGTAGGCTGACTGTGCTGTACTGATTGTAGCAGTTGGTATGGGTGAATTCGAAACTTGTATCTCGAAGAACGGTCAAACCCGTGAATATGCTCTGTTTGCTTTCACCCTGGGTGTCAAGCAGCTGATTGTAGATGTAAACAAAAATGGTCTCTACTAAGCCCCCTTACAGTGAGGCTCGTTTTGAGGAAATCAAGAAGGAAGTAAGCAACTATTTTAAGAAGATTGGTTACAACCCAGCTGCCGTGGCTTTCGTGACAATTTCTGGCTGGCACTTGTATCACTCCCTACAAAAATGCCGTTGGACTTGTATCAGGCTCTATCCTTCGGAAAGAGTTTGAACTACAAAAGGGAGGTTGGTTCAACTTACATCCTTTTCCATATTATTGGCAACGGCACATAGATCAATTTTAGTGAAAAAACCGCATTTTTCATTTTATGGCACTTGTACCGTTTCCCGATTCCACTTCACAATTGATTATCAGAATAGACGAGACCGTGGATGTTAAAAAAAAATACTAATAATGTGAATGAAATGTAAACCAATAATGAGAGTAATATCTTCAAGTCAATATTTTTTTATATTTTTGATGAGATACCTACATGTACATAAGAATCATTTAAATAACAGCTTATTAATACAAAAATAATTTTTGAATAAAATTAGTATTTAAGAATTTAACTTATTAATATTATTTATAGGATATAAGAATAATTTAAGTTAATTTCATATGGAAATAATGGAATTTAAGATTGATCGTATTTTGAATTATTGACCTGTTAGTCAGGCAAACATGATGGATATATTCGAGGTGCGTATCTCAGTCGGATTCACGTTAAAAAAGGAAAATACAACATTTTAGTTTGAAATAGGATAATCCCTGAGTTGTGTGGCATAGCTAGCTGGAGATTTTCTTGAACGCCGGCGTGTTGTTGATTGGAAGAGAGACTGATATCACAGTGAAGAGTATGTCGGTTCATTATCAAAGAGGGTCGTTAGAGTACAGATGGTCGATGTAATGTTGCAGGCTGTGATGTGAAGTACTGATACTGAGCGACATAGTATCAAAGAGGGGCGTTAGAGTACAGATAGTCGCTGTAATGTGGCAGGCTGTGATGTGAAGTACTGTTGGATGGCCATAACTGAGCGACATATTATCAAAGAGGGGCGTTAGAGTACAGAAAGTCGCTGTGATGTTGCAGGCTGTGATGTGAAGTACTGATACTGAGCGACATATTATCAAAGAGGGGCGTTAGAGTACAGATAGTCGATGTAATGTTGCAGGCTGTGATGTGAAGTACTGATACTGAGCGACATATTATCAAAGAGGGGCGTTAGAGTACAGATAGTCGCTGTAATGTGGCAGGCTGTGATGTGAAGTACTGTTGGATGGCCATAACTGAGCGACATATTATCAAAGAGGGGCGTTAGAGTACAGAAAGTCGCTGTGATGTTGCAGGCTGTGATGTGAAGTACTGATACTGAGCAACATATTATGAAAGAGGGGCGTTAGAGTACAGATAGTCGATGTAATGTTGCAGGCTGTGATGTGAAGTACTGATACTGAGCGACATATTATCAAAGAGGGGCGTTAGAGTACAGATAGTCGCTGTAATGTGGCAGGCTGTGATGTGAAGTACTGTTGGATGGCCATAACTGAGCGACATATTATCAAAGAGGGGCGTTAGAGTACAGATAGTCGGTGTGATGTTGCAGGCTGTGATGTGAAGTACTGATACTGAGCAACATATTATGAAAGAGGAGCGTTAGAGTACAGATAGTCGCTGTAATGTGGCAGGCTGTGATGTGAAGTACTGTTGGATGGCCATAACTGAGCGACATATTATCAAAGAGGGTCGTTAGAGTACAGATGGTCGATGTAATGTTGCAGGCTGTGATGTGAAGTACTGATACTGAGCGACATATTACCAAAGAGGGGCGTTCGAGTACAGATAGTCGGTGTGATGTTGCAGGCTGTGATGTGAAGTACTGTTGGATGGCCATAACTGAGCGACATATTATCAAAGAGGGGCGTTAGAGTACAGAAAGTCGCTGTGATGTTGCAGGCTGTGATGTGAAGTACTGATACTGAGCGACATATTATCAAAGAGGGGCGTTAGAGTACAGATAGTCGCTGTAATGTGGCAGGCTGTGATGTGAAGTACTGTTGGATGGCCATAACTGAGCGACATATTATCAAAGAGGGTCGTTAGAGTACAGATGGTCGATGTAATGTTGCAGGCTGTGATGTGAAGTACTGATACTGAGCGACATATTATCAAAGAGGAGCGTTAGAGTACAGATAGTCGGTGTGATGTTGCAGGCTGTGATGTGAAGTACTGTTGGATGGCCATAACTGAGCGACATATTATCAAAGAGGGGCGTTAGAGTACAGATGGTCGATGTGATGTTGCAGGCTGTGATGTGAAGTACTGTTGGATGGCCATAACTGAGCGACATATTATCAAAGAGGGGCGTTAGAGTACAGATAGTCGCTGTAATGTTGCAGGCTGTGATGTGAAGTACTGTTGGATGGCCATGACTGAGCGACATATTATCAAAGAGGGGCGTTAGAGTACAGATGGTCGGTGTGATGTTGCAGGCTGTGATGTGAAGTACTGATACTGAGCGACATATTATCAAAGAGGGGCGTTAGAGTACAGAGAGTCGCTGTAATGTTGCAGGCTGTGATGTGAAGTACTGATACTGAGCGACATATTATCAAAGAGGGGCGTTAGAGTACAGAGAGTCGCTGTGATGTTGCAGGCTGTGATGTGAAGTACTGTTGGATGGCCATGACTAAGCGACATATTACCAAAGAGGGGCGTTAGAGTACAGATAGTCGCTGTAATGTGGCAGGCTGTGATGTGAAGTACTGTTGGATGGCCATAACTGAGCGACATATTATCAAAGAGGGGCGTTAGAGTACAGATGGTCGATGTGATGTTGCAGGCTGTGATGTGAAGTACTGTTGGATGGCCATAACTGAGCGACATATTATCAAAGAGGGGCGTTAGAGTACAGATAGTCGCTGTAATGTTGCAGGCTGTGATGTGAAGTACTGTTGGATGGCCATGACTGAGCGACATATTATCAAAGAGGGGCGTTAGAGTACAGATGGTCGGTGTGATGTTGCAGGCTGTGATGTGAAGTACTGATACTGAGCGACATATTATCAAAGAGGGGCGTTAGAGTACAGAGAGTCGCTGTAATGTTGCAGGCTGTGATGTGAAGTACTGTTGGATGGCCATGACTGAGCGACATATTATCAAAGAGGGGCGTTAGAGTACAGATGGTCGGTGTGATGTTGCAGGCTGTGATGTGAAGTACTGATACTGAGCGACATATTATCAAAGAGGGGCGTTAGAGTACAGAGAGTCGATGTGATGTTGCAGGCTGTGATGTGAAGTACTGATACTGAGCGACATAGTATCAAAGAGGAGCGTTAGAGTACAGATAGTCGCTGTAATGTGGCAGGCTGTGATGTGAAGTACTGATACTGAGCAACATATTATGAAAGAGGAGCGTTAGAGTACAGATAGTCGCTGTAATGTGGCAGGCTGTGATGTGAAGTACTGTTGGATGGCCATAACTGAGCGACATATTATCAAAGAGGGTCGTTAGAGTACAGATGGTCGATGTAATGTTGCAGGCTGTGATGTGAAGTACTGATACTTAGCGACATATTACCAAAGAGGGGCGTTCGAGTACAGATAGTCGGTGTGATGTTGCAGGCTGTGATGTGAAGTACTGTTGGATGGCCATAACTGAGCGACATATTATCAAAGAGGGGCGTTAGAGTACAGAAAGTCGCTGTGATGTTGCAGGCTGTGATGTGAAGTACTGATACTGAGCGACATATTATCAAAGAGGGGCGTTAGAGTACAGATAGTCGCTGTAATGTGGCAGGCTGTGATGTGAAGTACTGTTGGATGGCCATAACTGAGCGACATATTATCAAAGAGGGTCGTTAGAGTACAGATGGTCGATGTAATGTTGCAGGCTGTGATGTGAAGTACTGATACTGAGCGACATATTATCAAAGAGGAGCGTTAGAGTACAGATAGTCGGTGTGATGTTGCAGGCTGTGATGTGAAGTACTGTTGGATGGCCATAACTGAGCGACATATTATCAAAGAGGGGCGTTAGAGTACAGATGGTCGATGTGATGTTGCAGGCTGTGATGTGAAGTACTGTTGGATGGCCATAACTGAGCGACATATTATCAAAGAGGGGCGTTAGAGTACAGATAGTCGCTGTAATGTTGCAGGCTGTGATGTGAAGTACTGTTGGATGGCCATGACTGAGCGACATATTATCAAAGAGGGGCGTTAGAGTACAGATGGTCGGTGTGATGTTGCAGGCTGTGATGTGAAGTACTGATACTGAGTGACATATTATCAAAGAGGGGCGTTAGAGTACAGAGAGTCGCTGTAATGTTGCAGGCTGTGATGTGAAGTACTGATACTGAGCGACATATTATCAAAGAGGGGCGTTAGAGTACAGAGAGTCGCTGTGATGTTGCAGGCTGTGATGTGAAGTACTGTTGGATGGCCATGACTAAGCGACATATTACCAAAGAGGGGCGTTAGAGTACAGATAGTCGCTGTAATGTGGCAGGCTGTGATGTGAAGTACTGTTGGATGGCCATAACTGAGCGACATATTATCAAAGAGGGGCGTTAGAGTACAGATGGTCGATGTGATGTTGCAGGCTGTGATGTGAAGTACTGTTGGATGGCCATAACTGAGCGACATATTATCAAAGAGGGGCGTTAGAGTACAGATAGTCGCTGTAATGTTGCAGGCTGTGATGTGAAGTACTGTTGGATGGCCATGACTGAGCGACATATTATCAAAGAGGGGCGTTAGAGTACAGATGGTCGGTGTGATGTTGCAGGCTGTGATGTGAAGTACTGATACTGAGCGACATATTATCAAAGAGGGGCGTTAGAGTACAGAGAGTCGCTGTAATGTTGCAGGCTGTGATGTGAAGTACTGTTGGATGGCCATGACTGAGCGACATATTATCAAAGAGGGGCGTTAGAGTACAGATGGTCGGTGTGATGTTGCAGGCTGTGATGTGAAGTACTGATACTGAGCGACATATTATCAAAGAGGGGCGTTAGAGTACAGAGAGTCGATGTGATGTTGCAGGCTGTGATGTGAAGTACTGATACTGAGCGACATAGTATCAAAGAGGAGCGTTAGAGTACAGATAGTCGCTGTAATGTGGCAGGCTGTGATGTGAAGTACTGTTGGATGGCCATAACTGAGCGACATATTATCAAAGAGGGGCGTTAGAGTACAGATATTCGATGTAATGTTGCAGGCTGTGATGTGAAGTACCGATACTGAGCGACATATTATCAAAGAGGAGCGTTAGAGTACAGATAGTCGGTGTGATGTTGCAGGCTGTGATGTGAAGTACTGTTGGATGGCCATGACTGAGCGACATATTATCAAAGAGGAGCGTTAGAGTACAGATAGTCGCTGTGATGTTGCAGGCTGTGATGTGAAGTACTGTTGGATGGCCATGACTGAGCGACATATTATCAAAGAGGGGCGTTAGAGTACAGGTGGTCGGTGTGATGTTGCAGGCTGTGATGTGAAGTACTGATACTGAGCGACATATTATCAAAGAGGGGCGTTAGAGTACAGAGAGTCGCTGTAATGTTCCAGGCTGTGATGTGAAGTACTGATACTGAGCGACATATTATCAAAGAGGGGCGTTAGAGTACAGAGAGTCGATGTGATGTTGCAGGCTGTGATGTGAAGTACTGTTGGATGGCCATGACTGAGCGACATATTACCAAAGAGGGGCGTTAGAGTACAGATAGTCGCTGTGATGTTGCAGGCTGTGATGTGAAGTACTGTTGGATGGCCATAACTGAGCGACATATTATCAAAGAGGGGCGTAAGAGTACAGATAGTCGCTGTAATGTTGCAGGCTGTGTTGTGAAGTACTGATACTGAGCGACATATTATCAAAGAGGGGCGTTAGAGTACAGATAGTCGCTGTAATGTGGCAGGCTGTGATGTGAAGTACTGTTGGATGGCCATAACTGAGCGACATATTATCAAAGAGGAGCGTTATAGTACAGATGGTCGATGTGATGTTGCAGGCTGTGATGTGAAGTACTGATACTGAGCGACATATTATCAAAGAGGAGCGTTAGAGTACAGATAGTCGCTGTGATGTTGCAGGCTGTGATGTGAAGTACTGTTGGATGGCCATGACTGAGCGACATAGTATCAAAGAGGGGCGTTAGAGTACAGATAGTCGCTGTGATGTTGCAGGCTGTGATGTGAAGTACTGATACTGAGCAACATATTATCAAAAAGGGGCGTTAGAGTACAGATGGTCGCTGTGATGTTGCAGGCTGTGATGTGAAGTACTGATACTGAGCAACATATTATCAAAGAGGGGCGTTAGAGTACAGATAGTCGCTGTAATGTGGCAGGCTGTGATGTGAAGTACTGTTGGATGGCCATAACTGAGCGACATATTATCAAAGAGGGGCGTTAGAGTACAGATGGTCGATGTGATGTTGCAGGCTGTGATGTGAAGTACTGTTGGATGTCCATGACTGAGCGACATATTACCAAAGAGGGGCGTTAGAGTACAGATAGTCGCTGTAATGTTGCAGGCTGTGATGTGAAGTACTGATACTGAGCGACATATTATCAAAGAGGGGCGTTAGAGTACAGATAGTCGCTGTAATGTGGCAGGCTGTGATGTGAAGTACTGTTGGATGGCCATAACTGAGCGACATATTATCAATGAGGGGCGTTAGAGTACAGATGGTCGATGTGATGTTGCAGGCTGTGATGTGAAGTACTGTTGGATGGCCATAACTGAGCGACATATTATCAAAGAGGGGCGTTAGAGTACAGATGGTCGGTGTGATGTTGCAGGCTGTGATGTGAAGTACTGATACTGAGCGACATAGTATCAAAGAGGAGCGTTAGAGTACAGATAGTCGCTGTAATGTGGCAGGCTGTGATGTGAAGTACTGTTGGATGGCCATAACTGAGCGACATATTATCAAAGAGGGGCGTTAGAATACAGAAAGTCGCTGTGATGTTGCAGGCTGTGATGTGAAGTACTGATACTGAGCGACATATTATCTAAGAGGAGCGTTAGAGTACAGATAGTCGGTGTGATGTTGCAGGCTGTGATGTGAAGTACTGTTGGATGGCCATGACTGAGCGACATATTATCAAAGAGGGGCGTAAGAGTACAGATAGTCGCTGTGATGTTGCAGGCTGTGATGTGAAGTACTGATACTGAGCGTCATATTATCAAAGAGGGGCGTTAGAGTACAGATAGTCGCTGTGATGTTGCAGGCTGTGATGTGAAGTACTGATACTGAGCGACATATTATCAAAGAGGAGCGTTAGAGTACAGATGGTCGGTGTGATGTTGCAGGCTGTGATGTGAAGTACTGATACTGAGCGACATATTATCAAAGAGGGGCGTTAGAGTACAGATAGTCGCTGTAATGTGGCAGGCTGTGATGTGAAGTACTGTTGGATGGCCATAACTGAGCGACATATTATCAAAGAGGGGCGTTAGAGTACAGATGGTCGGTGTGATGTTGCAGGCTGTGATGTGAAGTACTGATACTGAGCGACATAGTATCAAAGAGGAGCGTTAGAGTACAGATAGTCGCTGTAATGTGGCAGGCTGTGATGTGAAGTACTGTTGGATGGCCATAACTGAGCGACATATTATCAAAGAGGGGCGTTAGAGTACAGATGGTCGGTGTGATGTTGCAGGCTGTGATGTGAAGTACTGATACTGAGCGACATATTATCAAAGAGGGGCGTTAGAGTACAGATAGTCGGTGTGATGTTGCAGGCTGTGATGTGAAGTACTGATGGATGGCCATGACTGAGCGACATATTATCAAAGAGGGGCGTTAGAGTACAGATAGTCGGTGTGATGTTGCAGGCTGTGATGTGAAGTACTGTTGGATGGCCATGACTGAGCGACATATTATCAAAGAGGGGCGTTAGAGTACAGAAAGTCGCTGTAATGTTGCAGGCTGTGATGTGAAGTACTGATACTGAGCGACATATTACCAAAGAGGGGCGTTAGAGTACAGATAGTCGGTGTGATGTTGCAGGCTGTGATGTGAAGTACTGATGGATGGCCATAACTGAGCGACATATTATCAAAGAGGGGCGTTAGAGTACAGAAGGTCGCTGTAATGTTGCAGGCTGTGATGTGAAGTACTGATACTGAGCGACATATTATCAAAGAGGGGCGTTAGAGTACAGATAGTCGCTGTAATATTGCAGGCTGTGATGTGAAGTACTGATACTGAGCGACATATTACCAAAGAGGGGCGTTAGAGTACAGATAGTCGGTGTGATGTTGCAGGCTGTGATGTGAAGTACTGATGGATGGCCATAACTGAGCGACATATTATCAAAGAGGGGCGTTAGAGTACAGAAAGTCGCTGTAATGTTGCAGGCTGTGATGTGAAGTACTGATACTGAGCGACATATTACCAAAGAGGGGCGTTAGAGTACAGATAGTCGGTGTGATGTTGCAGGCTGTGATGTGAAGTACTGATGGATGGCCATAACTGAGCGACATATTATCAAAGAGGGGCGTTAGAGTACAGAGAGTCGCTGTGATGTTGCAGGCTGTGATGTGAAGTACTGATACTGAGCGACATAGTATCAAAGAGGGGCGTTAGAGTACAGATAGTCGGTGTGATGTTGCAGGCTGTGATGTGAAGTACTGTTGGATGGCCATGACTGAGCGACATATTATCAAAGAGGGGCGTTAGAGTACAGATGGTCGATGTGATGTTGCAGGCTGTGATGTGAAGTACTGTTGGATGGCCATGACTGAGCGACATATTATCAAAGAGGGGCGTTAGAGTACAGATGGTCGATGTGATGTTGCAGGCTGTGATGTGAAGTATTCATGGTTCCAAGCAGGTCTCATCTTATCACACTTTCGAGAACTGATTATTTCATTCGTTGTAATTTCGAAGGTGAGTCATTTCCCCTTTCGATCCACTGAATCCTACACTAAATCCTCCGTTCTCAATACTGAACGAAATAGAGCTGTGTTCGACATGCCATTGACCATATAACTGGGACCAGTCACGAGCGAGACATCGGGAAGTGCGGACGTGTGAATGAGCTGAGGTGCGCAATATGGGAATAAAGCTACAGCAATACAGGCTGAGAATTGGAAGATGGCATGGTGCAAGGCAGTGTTGGAAGGAAGGTGGAGTTGAGAGAGGAAGAGAAATTAGTGTTTATAAAGGACTGTTGGAGATTATGTTGTGTGCGACGGGTATTGCGACGCTGCTGGTGGTAGGAGGTATAGAAAAGAACCCGGGTCGTAACCAGGGACCGTTCGGCTGGGAGGAGCTTGAAGGGATCAAGAGAGTGGTGAAGGAAGCAAGCAAAGGAGAAGAAATTAAGGAAATGATGCAGGAACACCAGGCAACCCAAATGAAGGAGATGAAGGACTTAAAAAGTTTTATAAAAGAAGAAATTGGAGGTGTAAATGACAAGTTAGCGGAGATAGAAGATGAGGTAGGGAGCTTGAAAAAGAAGGTGGTGGTACTGGAAGAGGAATTAACAGCAATGAAGAGAGAAGTGAGGTTAGCGAGAAACGAATCAGCAAGAAAAAATGTGTTTGTGTATGGTGTACCTGAGGAAGGAACAGAATCAAAAGTGGAATTAGTATTGAAAGTGGTGGACATAGTTTCGAACAAAATGAAGATAAACTTTTGTGAAGTTGATATAGATGATATTTATAGAGTGAGATGGAACAAGGGACATAGGCCGGTGAAGTTAAGATTAATATCAAACCTGATGGCTGATATAATTCTGAGGAATGCTGGAAATTTGAAAGGATCGAACATTTATTTGAAGGCTGAGATAGAGAAAGAAGACAGGATGCGGTCGGATGTCTATAAGGGGCATATGTGGCGTGCTAGAGCGCAGGGATTGCGAGTCAAGATAGTGGGGAGGTGTCTGGTAACTTCAGGCAGAAATTGGTCGCGATCGTGGACACAGGAGGAACTGCTGAGGATGGAAAAATGTGAGGAGGAAATGAGTTGCAGAAATCGAGAGCAGGGCGACATCAGTACGGAGAAGGAAGAGAGAAGATGGGACTGCGGTGTCAGCGGGCAGGTAGCGAAGACAGCAGAGTCCTTTGTGAGTCAGAACAGCCCAGGAAGGAGTGAATCAACAAGTAGGACACTAGACCGAAGTGAAGTGGATACAGGTAGTGAAGAGGTGACGGGAAGGGAAAGGAGTCAGGGTAGTGACTCAACCTCCCCGAATAGGAGTAATGCAGAAATAAACCTGGAGAGAAAGCAGGCGTTAAATAAGGCGAGATCGTTAAGTTTAAAAGATCTATGGGGTGGGAAAAAAGGCTCTGGCACGGAAAAGGGGAAGGATGGGGGGGGGAGAAGAAAGAGAGGGATGGGGTGGAGCCAAAAGGAAGAATCACGAGAAGTAAGGGGGGAAGTGGTGAAATGCAGAAGTATAGGGAGGGAGGGGGAGGAAATAAATAACTAGATATGGTGATAGGGATGCTGAATATTGAGGGGTTGATGGGGAAGTTAGGGAATAAGGAAATTGTGGATTTAGTGAAAGATGTTGAGATTATTGCTCTAGTAGAGACGTGGTTAGGGAAGGGGGTTGAAATTACATGGGACGGTTATAGAGTAGTTAACGTGTTAAGGAAAAAAATAGGGAAGAGGGGCCGAAACCCAGGGGGCATAGTAGTTTTAATAAGAAATGAGATAGCTGAATGGGTGGAGACGTTACAGACTAGGGTAGAAGGGGTAGTGTGGTTGAGAGTAAAAATGGGGAAGGGGGCAGCGGAAGCAATTTGTCTGGCACTGCTTTATAACCATCCGAACGATTCAGTTTATGCAAATAAACATTATTTTGACGAACAGATTGAAGAAATAAACACAATTAAAGGAATGTGTAACCGCGATTTCGGGCGTACATAAATAAAAATAATAACAAATGTTACCGCTGTTCGGGACAATTACGGTTACCATAAATAATAATAATAATAATAATTAATATAACCAGTAATAAATAAGATAATACTTAATCTGAATAAGGAGGTAGAAATATGACGCAGTGGCGGAGAATTCATATAAACCAAATACAGGGAACACTTACAGGCCTAAAAATGACAACTAAGACAGGATGTGGAAGCTGCGGGAAGCCCTTATCGAGGTACATGGAACGTATGACGTTATGGGGGAGAAAAGATTTACAAGAAACACCCTCTAGCTCAACTATATTAAAAATGACAAGAAAGTTTTACAAAATACAGTTCCACGACACAGAAACAAGACATACTTAAGTAACTTAACATAAAACTTGTTTTAACAATGAAGGTGATGCTACATTAAAGGTATAGTTTAAAACGAAAGTATTTAATGGATGAAAGACTTGAAACTACGGCAATTGGAACCTAGGGTAAACTCGGACACATCAAATTAAACTTTAAAATGACATTAAGCGAAGAAATAATGAAACACAAAAGGAATTAAACTAAATGAAACGAAACCAGAAAACATTGCAAAAACACTGAAATAACACATACCTCGGAAAGGCAGGAGCTCCCGAGGGTAGCCCTCGAGCGCGAACGCTCGCTAGGGCGGTCGGATGGAAAAGACGCCGAGCTCACGCATCATTTTTCCCAAGCCGGCAAGAAGACCGGAAATGGCCCGATTACAATCAACCAATAAGATCAAACTTACCCTAGATTCCTGGACCTTTTGCCAATAGGAAATCTCGTTACCATATATGGTAATTTTAACATCGTTAGCAATTACACAAGTTCTGGAACATTACGATTACAACACCAAAATTTCATCATAGGAAACCGCACGTGTGGTACAGGTACAGGATGCTCCAAAATAAATCACGTTACAAATTTTACAACAGATTACATAAAAACTACATTTAAAAAAATCACTTCAAACACTTTTGCATGTTGAAATGTTAATACAGTTCAATGTTTATTGATGTTTCCATAATTAAAAAAAATTTACAAACATATTTCAGTTACACAAAATTCCAGTAGAGTCCAGAGTTGCAAAAAAAATTAAATCCTTCAGACAAATAAAAAAATTAAATTTTACATTTCCAAACACACAGTAGTTTCAGTTCTCCGTCCCACCAACCGGTGACAGAATGTATGTAGAAGATGGGATGATTTTATTGGGGGATTGGAATGCGAGAGTGAGCAATAGAGTACCGGTGTACGGGAAAGAAGTAAAAGTAGACGGGGTACTGCAAAGGAAGAGTAAGGATAAGGTTGTAAATAGTTATGGAGAAATGTTATTTGAGTTATGTGCTATAGAACATTTATTTATTTTAAATGGGTGGATGAAGGGGGATAGTGTGGGAGATTTGACGTATATTACAACAAATGGAGGGAGTGTGGTGGATATAGGAATAAGCTCAGAGATCGCGTTAAGGAGAATAATAAGTTAGAATAGTTAGAATGTGGGTTGACAGAACATATGCCTATCAAAATAAAATTGAGAACTTTGGTTGCTGATGAGAAGGGAAAGATGGAAGAAAGTAAGGAGAGGTATAGGAATGGAGGATGGAAGTATGTATGGGATGATAATACTAAAGAGAAATTAAGACGGCATTTGAAGGAGGAGGGAGATATATTAAGGGTAGGAATTGAAAGAGCGGTAGAAGGGAATGATATGGATAACGTGCTAAAATTAATAGAACTCCCTGTATGGAGGGTGGGGAAGAAAGTGAGGAGAAGGGTAGAGTGAAAAAAGAATAAAATGAATGGATGGTTTGATGAAGACTGTAGGAGAAAACGTGAGGTTGTAATGAGAGCCCTAGCGGAGTTTAGGAAGGAGGGTGTGCAAGAAAAATGGAAGGAATATTGTAAATTGAGAAGGGAATATAAGGAGGTATTGAATGAGAAAAAAAGAGGATGGAAGGAGGCGGAAGCTGAAAAAATAAATGTATGTTGTAGAGAGAAGAAATTTGAGAGGATTTGGGAGTCAATAAACAATATCAGAAGAACGAAACCGGAGGGGAAGGGGGATAAAATAGGAGAAAACGAGTGGGCTGGGCATTTTAAAAGGATTTTAGAAGGGGAGAGGAAATTGGGTAGAGAAATAGACAAGTCACAAATTGGAAGGGAACTGGAAGTAGGCATTACAATATTGGATGGGGTGATAACAAGGCAGGAGGTAATTACAGTATTAAAAATGCTAGACCCAAGGCTGCAGGAGGTGTGAATGGTATTTCCAATAGTGTATGGAAAGAGGTAGGGGCAAATGAACCGATGTTGAGAGGGATTGTGAAATTCTTTAAAAGGTTGCAGGAAACGGGGAAATTTCCTAGAGAATGGAGGAAGGGGGTATTATGCCCTATTTATAAAAATAAAGGAGCTAGTAGTGATCCAAAAAACTATAGAGGAATTGCACTCCTAGACTCGCTGCCAAAGGTGTACACAGGGGTTTTGGCGAATAGGATAACAAATTGGGCGGAACAGTACGGTAGGATATCTGAGTTCCAAAATGGATTTAGGAAAGGACGTAATACAGTTGATAATGTTTGGATTCTGGACACTTTGATTACAAAGTATGTGAGGATAGCAGGGCGTAAATTATTTATAGCAGCGATTGACTTAGAAAAAGCCTTTGATACGGTCAGTAGGGAGGCGCTATTTTTGAGATTAGGGGAGGTTGGAATGTCGAAAAAATGAGGGTGGCAATTGAAACTATTTATGAGGAAGTGTTTGTGATGATTAAATTGCAGGATGGAAGGTTGAGTAAGTGTTTTGAATCGAAAAGCGGGGTGAGACAGGGATGTAAGCTATCCCTGATATTATTTATATTATTTATAAATAATATTTTAGAGGGTCATGGTGGAGACGCATGGCAATGCCCTTGGGTAGGGAAAATTGAGGTTCCGGGGTTGCTATTCGCGGATGACCTATTAATTTTGGCTTTGACGGCAAGTGTGTTGCAAAAAGGGTTGGACAAGGTAGTTGAATATACTAGGAAATGGTCTCTCAGAGTAAATGTAAGAAAGACTCAGATAATGGTGTGTAGGAAAAGGGGTGGGAGAAAGAATAAGGAAGTCTGGAGGCTGGAGCAGGAAGAAATTAAACCAGAGGGAAAAATTGAGTACCTAGGTGTAATAATTAGTAAGAATGCTTCTTGGAAAAATCAGTGTAAGAAGGCAAAACTTAAAGGAAGAGGAGCGCTTGCGGTAGTAGGGGTATTAGAAAAGAAATTTCCAGACGTTAAATACAAAATTCAGAAAACGGTGTTTAAATCATTGGTAATGGGCAAAATGCTATTTGGGGTTGAAGTATGGGGAATGGAGGAGGACAGGAGTGAACTAAACCAGGTGGTGGCGAAATTTAGCAAGATTATGATGGACCTGCAGAATTGTACAGCCAATGCCGGGGCCAGATTAGTCTGTAAAGAATCGATAGAGGTTGAAATAGCTAAGAGGGTGTTCAAGTACTGGATTAGATTGGAGAAAGGGAAGGATGGAGCGTTAGTACAAGAAACGTTTAGTTTTCAGAAAGGTATGACGAATGAAGGTTACTGGGTGAATAAGTGCAAAAAATGGTTACAAAAGATTGGATTGGGGGTATATGGAGAGGTCTGGGGGGATGATAGGAATAAATGGGTATGGGAAAGGATAAAGGGAAGACTACTAGATATTGAAAGACAGAGCTTAAGAGGGGAATGTAGAGAGAGAGTCTCTTTATCAGTATTAAATAAATTGGTGGAAGTAATAAACCCGAAAACGGAGTTTGAGGGTAGAAGGGATAAGAGAGGTTTGTATTGGTGGATATTGGGTGTTTCGAGGAATAGGGGATGGGTAGGTAGTGAGAATAGGGATAGATGTGTGTTATGTGGAGAGAAGTGGGAGGACCTGCATATTTTTAAACAATGCCGACCTTTGGCGGAGATAAAGATCAAACTACTAAATAAGAAGGAGCTGCATATGGTAGGGGAAAGCTATAAGATAACATCTTGGTTATGTAGAGAGTGGGAGAAAGGAACGAATATAGCGAAATTCTTAAATGTGACCAGAGCTATATTTATCAAGAAGTTGAGGGAGTAACAGGGGTTGTGCAGATAATGTGGTTCGTGCCGAGGGAGAAAGGGGGAAGGCATTCTGCTCAGAGGAATGGATATCCGCCCTGAGCGAATGCGGGAAGGGTATCATGGTAATCATGATATCAGAAGAGGGGGCTGTAGTGTTAGGGGAAAGGGGGTGAGCACCTTGCCCTGTGGAAAGGTGATCCGCCTGGGGCAAAGGGAAAGCCTGAGAAAATTAGGTAAGCGTTGAGAAAAGGGGAGGTTGAGTAGGTTTGAGGGTAGTGTAAAGCTTAGGTGGAAGTAAAAAAACAACAAAAAAAAAGCGAGTTGACTGAGTGAACTAATGGACTTGGAATGGAGTACTGTCTGTTGGTGTGTAAATGAGGAGTGAAAAAAGGGATTGTTTAAGTGTATTTGTGTGAGGAGGGAGTATAAAGAAGGTATATGTGATAGAATTGAGATAGATTAAGTGGGAATGTAGTTAAGGAGAAAATGTTGGCAGTATGGAAATTATGAAAGTAGGTCATATGAAAAAAAAGTTAAATGGTGTAGATGCCTTGATGAGGGGTGTAAAATTGAGGGATTCTTGATGGGATAAGTCTAACAGTTTGATGTAATTGAGGTGTTGTAGACTGAGAAGACGGAATGAACTAATGGATTTGGAATGGAAACTGTTTGTTTGTTTGTAAGTGAAATGTTAAAAAAAAGTCAAATTGTTTTAAGTGCGATGATGAGGGATGTAAAAATTGTTAGTTGATGTTTAAGCCTGAAGCTTAATAAGGTGAGACGGTTTGATATGTGAAGTGTGGTGCGGTAGATGGAGAAGACTTCGAATGAAAAAACTTTGTCTGTGTGAGAAAAATAACAGTGTTAATTGTTTTAGGTGCGTTGATGAGGGATGTTAAATGGTTGTTAGCTGATGTTTAAGTCTTAAGTTTTATAAGGTGAGATGTAGAGAGCGGGAGTAGTGCGTGAGAGGTGAGGGTGACGTATCAAGGGAAGAGGGAGGGGTGGGGACTTGACCCCACTCCAAAGAAGTTAGACTTGAGCATGTCTGCACGGAAAGGAAAAGGATAGGGAAGGTAGTGTGCTGACAATGGACAAGAGTATGTGTGACGTACATAGCGGAAGTGTGTTGCAGGCCATCTGTTGGGTCTGGTTTCAGCCAGGGTGGCTTGTAACACATGATAAGGAAAGGAACACAGTGTTTGTCAGCGAGGGTCGGTGAGATACGATACCAGTTCTCACGTGGCAAGGCTGGTGGCTGCTGTAGACGGGTTGGTGGGCGTGTGTTCCATACCAGGGCTGTTGCAGCGACCAGTCTAATTAATTTTTTTAGGTGGTAGTCAAGGGTTGGGCTTAGGGTATTTAGTACTGCGGTATCGTCCTGCATGTGTGCTGGCTATCCGCGTACGTGTGGAATGATACTGAGTAGATGTAGAGGTAGTTAAGTAGTTTTAAGAGAGATGTAGTTGCTATTATTGCTCGTTTCCTTTGTTTCGCTCTGTCTGTCTTTATTGCCTGTAAGCCGATGGTGTACACTAGGGTGGGCAATAAAGATATGTATATATGTATGTATGTACATAACTGGGACGTATAAACATTCATTTTGACAAAAATGTGTCTCATCTGTAATTAGCGGTACAAATTTCCTTCAATCTTTCTAGAGGGATTCGTTAGATTCAAATAAATTTATCTTTATCAATGTAAGTTACATTTATTGAAAGACATATTAATGATCTACCCAGAGGGAAGTTCCCATTTTTTGTCTATCCGGTTCTCGATACAGAATATTCGTAGTGAGTATTGTCTCTTCCCAAGTTCACACTCAGAGTCTAAATTAATGCTCGTTTTACTGTCGTGATATGTAAAAAATTATTTTAATCTAGTTTAATTTACTTTAGATTTAAATCTTAATTTCTTTTCCCGTGTCGCCTCTGGAGAGGCCTGGTGCAGGTCTTTGGATTTGATTCCTATAGGCGACTTGCGCGTCATGATGAGGATAAAATGATGATGAAGACGACACATATACCCAGTCCCCGTGCCAGGGGAATTAACCAATTATGGTTAAAATTCCCGACCCTGCCGGGAATCGAACCGCCATCACGCTAACCATTTAGGCATGGAGCCGGACAATCTTAATGTTAAAAATATACAAGGGACTTTGCTTACTTTTTGTATTAAGAAATGTATTAGTGACACAACTAGTGATCTATCCGCCTGTAGTCGACAAAGTGATATCCAAGATACGCAGAATGAATCAGCACACAGAAGATTAAAATTTCATTCTTGGACAAATCTTCCTCGTGAATAGTCGAGATTTTCTTCTAAAGACGCAGAGCGAAGTTTTCTGTGAAGCGTAAAGGATTTCACCTTATTTCTTGACTTGGCATAAGCCCAAAAGCCTATCTCATGCCTACAAGTACGGGTCGTGAAAGCATCAAATAATGTTGTTATAACGTCCGTCCTATATGCTAGTTCTTGACAGACACCACCGTGTCGGAATTACGTCCCCCAGCATTTCGTAAACGTGGCAGACACGGAGTCGTTACCTTTAAAACACTGTTTACTCTACAATGTGATAAAAGTGTACGTGTTTTGTCTGAGGGTTGTAGCATTGCTCTGTGTGTTGTGCTGTACGTTTTGGTTATTGCTTTGTCACTGTCGTGAAGGTATTCTCACACAATCAGGGTTGGCGGGGGTAACAAACCGAATAAATCGTAATTACATTCTTACTCGAAGGATTCACCGGACAATTCGAGGCCGTTACACCAATATAGACCCTACAGTACTCAGAAGGTAGCGTGCTCGCCTTTGGTCACACAAAAGACCTGCACCTGGCGAGCCAAACATGTTCTAAGACACTCTGGGTACTAAAAGCCATACGCCATTTCATTTCACTCAGAAGGTATTCCTGAACAATCTCGGAAAGTTTGTAGGTGGAGTTCGTGCTCAAGCTGCACACGTTCTTAGCAGATACAGTTTTCTCATCGAACGGCAGGCCCTCAAGATAGTTTTCCGTGGTTTCCTATTTTCACACCAGGCAAATGCTGTACCTTAATTAAGGCCACGACCGCTTCCTTCCCACTCCTAGGCCTTTGCTCTCCCATCGTCGCCGTAAGACCTATCTGAGTTGGTGCGAGGTAAAGCAAATTGAAAAAGTATTAATTGTTAGAAACGTAAAATGCAATACGCTATACAGCGCCTCCACCTCTCTGGGATACAGAGTAGTAGTACTTCCACCACCACAATTCGAGACATCTCGAACCAGATATACCCAGAATAATACTTGATGGCGAGGCTGATCCTGATGTTGCGACAAGTTTGAAGCCATGGCGACACTACAGAGTACGATGCGCAACTATTTCCTCACTTGCAGTATGTCTCCTCGTATGTAGAGCACTCTAATAACTCTACAGACTAATCTCTTAGCAAATATCGAGAAGAGAACAACTCATAAATGTCCAATTCCTCATTTGCTAGACAGATATGAATGGGTTCTTTAACTAGCGGCGATTGGGGATTAAGAGTCCGGGGGCAAAAAATATACAGGCAACAAACAGTACCCGGGTTTGTGGGATATAGCGGACGGGGGTGGGGGTGGAGGATTATATACATCAAAACTGAAGAAACAAGCTATTTTTCTCCTATATTTTCATTCCCCTCTCTGAAGGGGAGGGGCGAGTCACCTTGAAGGTTAAGCCTTCACCCTGGCCAGGAGTTTCGGCTGGTTGGAGAAGGAACGATAGTGTGAGGAGGAGGGTAATTCGAAGTAAGGAATGAGGAGGTGTGTGCGTGGATATTATTTAAGGGGATGTGTGCAAGGATTGAAAATTCAGAGGGGAGTACGAGGGTGGGTATTGAAAAGGTGAAGTGCAAAGTTGTGATAGAAAGAGGAGAAGTTTATAAGGGATGTGAGCAGTAGGCGAAGAATGTCTGGTGGGGGGAGGAGGTGGGGGAAAGTAATTGGGTGGGGGTGGATGAAACCCTAGCTCGTTGATGAAACCGCATATTGGGAGTAAGTGGAGGAGGAGGGGCAGGCCAGGGACGCCGACGAGGTGATGTAGGTTGGGTCAAATGTTGGGGAGGTGAGCGGGAGGGTTCTACTCGATGGTGGCGATTGTGGAGATGGATTCCATGAACAATGAGGAGTTGATTGTCTGCAGACGTCGGAAGTTGGAGGCGCACAAGATATGTGGGTCCATCGGCGTTGTGGATCCTGAACGCCCGCCGCACGGGGATCCCTGCCAGGCGAAGTTCGTGGACGATGACCTCAGTTGAGAGATTCGGATCCACGCCGCAAACAACACAGCTGTAGTTCATATGCTGGTCTGTCGGCGGTGATGGTGGAGAGGTGGGCACGCTGTATCTTGAACGGCCGCATTTTCCTCAGCAGGCGGCTGGTTTGTTGCATGTTGTTGAGTAAGGGAGGGTGGAATGGGGAGAGGAAACGTCATAAGTAGGGAGGAATGGGACATAACGGTAGTAGTTAGAGTAATAGTAGAGGAAGCATGGACAGAAGTGTTGGTGGTGGTTGTGATGGTTGAAGTGGTGGTGGTGACGGGGGTTGTAGGAAGAGAGCGATGTCAGGGAAGTCGGGAGTCCATGGGGTAGCATGGGTATGGCGAGGGGCTCGAAAGCGTCATCAAAATATGAACGGCAACGTTCCACACGATGCGTGGAGAGGTCGAGGTACACACCGTCTTGGAGCAGTTGTTGTACGGCATCTTCTGTTGGAACTTGAACGAGGATCCGACGAGTGGGAAGACATTTGTCCTGCACCCGAGATACGTTGGTAATCGGGAAGCAGTTATTGCGAAAGTTGTGGAAAAGTTCTTCATCCGAGTAAGTGAGCACGACATCGTGAAGTATGCAGTTGGGCATGATGGTGATGGGAAGGCCGACTTTCTACTTGGCGTCAGCCGATATGCTTTTTTAATTCTATTAATAATCTTGACCGTAGTGGACGGTATTTGATCCGTATTGACTTGATAACAACAAATATGTAGGTGGATGGTCCGCCCAGTCATAATAAATATTAATTATTTATATTGATTTAAGCACCTACATAATTGATGCTTTTTTTAACGCGGCGGGATGTAGAAGTAAAGATGCGGCGTCACCAGGCCGAACAAAAAGAAGAAGTGGTGTTAAATACGGAGGACTCCACATTAGAGACTGTGGTAAGATCAGCGATCGTTGCCAGGAGTCTTGTATGAACAAGCTACAAAATGGTGAGTTTTTTGATGCTCTCTGGGCGAATTTCGACAGAGAGGTAAAAGTTGAGAGTTTACCAATTTAAGGCGGTAATAATAGTTTTTATTAAATATTTTGATCCAGTACTACTCTACGCAATAAAACTTTCACCAAAGGAAGGATATTACGCATTTATTACAATTAAATAGAAGTACGGTGTAATTATACAATTAAAATAATTTAGTATTTGAGTACACACTAACAAACTAACAGACATTAGTAGTTAAGAAGTTAAGAACTAGAATTTATGAACGAAAGGACCACGCTCGGGACAGCTCGATACGTCTGCATGGCTTTGAATCAAACTACGAATATTTCTATCCCGCTTTCCAGTGACCTCAGGAAATGTGTGATAACGCGCCCGAGTACAGACGAACGCGAGGAAGTAGTGATGAAGGCGCTTCGCAGCTGTGTTAAACAGGAACTACAAACATGTTTGTTTGTTTGTTTATTAGTTTGGAGGCAGCACTATTACATTTAGTGATAAGTCAGCACTCGTGAGGCGCGTAGTCAAGTACTGTGGCGTGTGATCGTGTGCTCTCTTCATTTCGAGTGTGATCATTTTACATTCATTTGGGTTACTTTCCCGATTTCCGCGAGAACACAAAGTAATGTCGTAAGGATTTAAACCTTCCATTCCTTCTCTCTATTAAAATTTTATAATACATCATTGACTGAAATCGATTTGATTCCATAGTATTTGCTCTTCGTTTCGTATTGTTTTTAGCAGTTGAGTTTAAGGGGGCGTGGCATGTTCTGAAGTCTGTAAGTGTGACAGAAAATTGTGTGTATAGTTAAGGAATATTCATGGGTACAGAAGCATAGGACAATGAGTGCGACCACTGCTACCTCCTAACAGCCAAAGGAAAGAGGACTTACGGGGTTGCGTGACTTACTTCTATTTCTTCACATGCATTGAAATCAGAATTAGAAATCAGATGTGAACGCTGTTGGTAACAACAGTAACTTCGTCAACTCGAATCTGAAGAGCGAGGAAATTCGCACAGTTCATGCGAATATAGGCATTAGGTTGTTCATATGAGGCATGAACATGAAAGCAATTGTATTCATAGTGCCGGTATTCTGTCGTCCTCTCTGGTGTAGTGGTTAGTGTGATTAGCTGCCATCACCGGAGGCCGGGTTCGATTCCTGGCTCTGCTACGAAATTTGAGACGGGGTCTACTAAGGGGGGTCAAATGAGTGGAGGGGGGTTCCATTCCCTCCTCAGCCATCCTGAAAGTGGTTTTCCGTGGATTCCCACTTCTCCTCCAGGCAAATGTCGGAATCGTACGGTACCTAACTTAAGACCATGGCCGCTTTCTTCCTTCTTTCTTCCAATATTTCCATCCCCCCACAAGGCCCCTGTTGAACATAGCAGGTGAGACCGCCCGGGAGGGGTATTGTTTCTCTTTCCCAGTTTTATCCCTGACCGAAAGTCTCACACTCCTGAACACTGTCCTTGAGTCGGTAGAGATGGGATCCCTCGCTGAGTCGGAGCGAAAAACCAACCCTGCAGAGAAAACGGATTAAGAAAGAAAGAAAGAAAGAAAGAAAGAAAGAAAGAAGGAAAGAAATAATGTAGTGATTACAAGTCACGAGTAATTCAATTACTTGTCAACTCTGGTTAACCAATTTGTATAGCGCCACAGCAAGTAGTGGAGACTTAGCACGTGCTGTAAAGGTAGCAGGGGTGTGTGTGTATATATTTATATATATTTGTTTATTTGCCAAGGTCATGAACACTGAGTTATGATTCATCCGTTTGACGTGCGCATTCTTCAGTCTGACAGTCTCTTCAGTGTCAGTAGTAAAATACAGGGATTCGGCGGCCACCTCATCCTCCGGCTCTCGGGAGAGGCCTCCACCTCCCGCGGGAAATTTGAATTTTGACGCGAGATTTGAATTTGTAAACAAAGCCATGTGCTTATTAACAGCTGTCATCGACAACAACGCATCCTAACCTCACTGCTGCCATCTTGACGGGCCTAAACCTCAGTGGTACCAACTTAACCTAACTAGCGCGAGATTTGAATCGGTAAACAAAGCCACGTGCTTTTTGACAGCCACGTGCTTTTTGACAGACAACAACGCATCGCTAACCTCAGTACTGCCATCTTGACGGGCCTAAACCTCAGAGGTACCAACTTAACCTCACAAGCGCGAGATTTGAATTGGTAAACAAATCCACGTGTTTTTTGACAGTCACGTGCTTTTTGACAGACAACAACACATCGCTAACCTCAGTACTGCCATCTTGACGGGCCTAAACCTCAGTGCTACCAACTTAACCTCACTAGCGCCAGGTTTGAATCGGTTGACAGCGTTCATCCGCCATCTTCAATCTATAGAGCAGAGTGCTGCCCTCTTTAGCTACTTACCTTTGAAATGTGGTGGCGGATAATTTGAAAAATGCTTTTTGACAGCAGCCATCTTTGAGCACCGTGCTGCCCTCTTTAGCTAGATACCTTTGAAATGTGGTGGCAGACAATTCCACGTGACAGCAGCCATCTTTGAGCACCGTGTTGCCCTCTTTTTGGTGGCTGCAAATTCCACGTGCTCTTGTTTGGAAACAAACTCACGTGCTTTTTTCTGACAGCTGTCATCCGCCATCATGCATCACAAACCTCAGTGCTGCACACTTTAGCTAGATACCTTTGAAATGTGGTGGGTGCAATTTGAAAAATTCTACATTCTCTTGTTTGGAAACAAACCTATGCGCTCTTTTGAGAGCTGTCAACCGCCATCTTTAATCCAGAGAGAACAGTGCTGCACTCTTTAGTTGAAATGTGTTGACAGCAAATTCAACGTGCTCTTGTTTGGAAACAAATCAACGTGCTCTTTGACAGCTGTCATCCGCCATCTTTAATCAACAGAGCACCGTGCTGCACTCTTTAGTTGAAATGTGGTGGCGGCAAATTCCACGTGCTCTTGTTTGGAAACAAATTCTACGTGATCTTCAGCTGTCATCCACCATCTTTAATCAAGAGAGCACCGTGCCGCCCTCTTTGTGGAGGCGGATAATTTGAAAAATTCTTTTTGACAAGCAGCCATCTTTAATCCAGAGAGAACAGTGCTGCCCTCTTTAGCTACTTACCTTTGAGGCGGTTAATTTGAAAAATTCTATTTGACAAGCTGCCATCTTTAATGAAAAGAGCATCGTGCTGCTATCTTGCGGGTAATTATTACGTCACAGCTGTCATCCACCATCTTGCTTTGCTAACCTTAGTGCTGTCCTCTTTAGCTACTTACCTTTGAGGCGGACTATTTGAAAAAATCTATTTGACAAGCTGTCACCCGCCATCTTGCATCGCAAACCTCAGTGCTGCACTCTTTAGTCGAAATGTGGTAGCGGATAATTTGAAAAAATTATTTTTTGACAAGCAGGCATCTTTAAACTACAGAACACCGTGCTGCTATCTTTATCGTAGTAGCGAGCAATTTAAAATCTAGATGCTTTTTTCTAACAGCTGTCATCCGCCATCTTTAATCTAGAGAGCACCGTGCTGCCCTCTTTGTGGTGGTGGTAAATTCCACGTGCTTTACAAACCCACGTGCTTTTTTTGACAGCTGTCATCCGCCATCTTTAATCAACATAGTGCAGTGCCGCACTCTATATTGTAGCGGATGATGTGAAAAATTCTTTTTGACAAACAGCCATCTTTATTCAACACACTTACAGCTATCTTACATCGCTTACCTCGGTGCTGCACTCTTTAGTTGAAATGTGGTGGCGGTAAATTCGAACAAGTTTAATCATACATCGGGGGAGCTAGAGTAAGCACGTGCTGCAGTGATGACGTCATCATGCATGTTTAGACTTGTCCGTTTTCTTAAGAGTAAGTCGGTGTAAAGGAATGTGGTGGCGGTAAATTCGAACAAGTTTAAACATGCATCGGGAAAGCTAGAGTAAGCACGTGCTGCAGTGATGACGTCATTGTGCATGTTTAGACCTGATCGTTTTTCTTAAGAGTAAGTCGGTGTAAAGCAATGCAATAAGTACAACATTTTTGAATGCGATCAAATATTTATTTACAAATGTACTACAACAGTGTTCGTTTTTGCTGCTGACAATGTTGGTATGCTTCTTAACAACGTATGCTTCTGAAATGCCTCCTGCAACATTCAAATTAAACAAAACATTTAGAAATATATTATACTAAGTATGTTATGCTTAACAGAGAAGATCATAAACTTCTTACCTTGTTGTTATTCCTTTTCGGAATCATCATCATCATGAGGTACTAGAGAAAGTTCATTCATACACTGTGTACAGTGTTCAATCCTCGGATTTGGTCCATCCCAACCATCATCACCATTTTCTCCTCGAAGCTTGTAATGTCGTTGACAAGTTCTGCATAAAGCTACTTCGATCGACATCTTACTGTGTAGAGGAATGATGCCCCAAAATTGATGTACGTAAGAGGCAGCGTACGTAGATAAAAATCCCGGTGGTAAGTATTGAATAAGATGTTTCGGCATCGAAGATCTATGTTTATAGAGCATCTTAATAGCCTCACTCACTCGTGTAAGATAAATAAGATGTTGCGTATGAGCATGCACATTTGCAGTTTTGTTCCATAGCGTACGATGTCGAAGCACACACTAATGAAAATGATAAAGAGCTATTCTTATTTATAGTCTCATAAAAATATTCGTTAGCGGATGGTAAGTAACATCACTCATATGAATAATAAGACAATAGGCTGCTGTGTTAGCAGGAATGTTTTCAGATGTTTCAAATTCTAAACGAATATCAACTGGAGATTCTTTTATAGATTCTTCATGATAAGAGCAGTCTATAACTACAATCGGTGCTTTATTTTTAAATTCTTGAGGTGTAAATAGCGGACGATCTTCTTTCTGATAATACGATGATTGAAATTTACAAAACATGTCATAGAGCATCCCAAACTTATTTTTCTCAAAGTTAATGTCTATGTTTTCGTAGGGATACGTAATTCCGTTGTGATATAGTCTAACGTGTCTTAATTTACAGTGATCAAACAGTGAGCTATCTGTTTCGTGATTGAATTTACGATTAGTTTGAAATCCAAAAATAATGTACAAGGACTTCTCAGTAAAACGTGATGTTTTAACAGCCCAGCTATGCTTGTTTGTAGGCGGTAACACAGGATATTCATGCAGCTCCCAACTTCTAAAACGTATAGATAATGGTGTATCATTTTCTACAATCTTGAGCAATCGAAGTTTTTTACGATCAGATAAGGTTACATGTGGAATTCTCCACAGTATACGATGTAGTGTTATTTTCGATTCTACTGGTGTTTCTACTGCTTTAAGAGAATTGTAATCACTTCGATCACGGATTAGAATAAGCTCTTGTTTTGCGTTGATTATAATGCGTGTAAAGACGTCTGCGAATCCAAAAATATGTTTCAGTGATAACATACCCGTAAAAGTTCCATCCTCATTAATCATCCAGTTGTTAGTAGCTTTTGGACACCATCCAGCCATCCGCAAAAGATTACTTTCTTCAGCACAGAAAGAAGGGTAGAGTTTCATTGCACCTGTAATACCAACATTCTTCGTTCGACCTATTTCAACATTATTTACTTCATATCGCGCTTCAGAAAAGAGAAAAGCTAGAGCACGGTTGTTTAGTTGTGAAGTGCTTGGTCCACTTCCACCCGACTTTTCTAGTCGTCCTTCAATATAGAGGTAGCTTTCGTGTGGTAAGGTGTATACATCTTGCTGATTAATAATAAAATGAATTTCATCATTGTTATTTAATCCAAACGTAAAAGGTTGATAGGAATGAAGCTCACTTCGTACTACACCTTCACGAATTTCTACTGTATTCGTAATGTCTAGCATTTCTTCCATTCTGTTGTAGTAGTGTATATCCTAAATCTTGGAGTATCTGCTTATGGGTATCTGTTAACTCGATGAGTCTCTGCACACATGTAGTATGTCTTCGGAATGTACACCGTGTTTTATAGATGATTTTCATACTGGTTTAAGATGTAGTTTGTAAGCTACGTACGCGTGCTGATCTAAATGAATAAGCTGATTATGTTTATTTACAAGTCTAAGAGTAATGTTGCTAATGTGTTTTACAGACACAGGATGATAAAGAACAACTGCTGGTTTCTCACAAATAGTATATCCACGTTCCTCTGTAACAATAAAGTCGTGCAAGACGCGCGAAGTTTGTAGATTACTATTCAAGTCTGTAATAATATTACAAGCAATGTTCACATTATAATCATCGAAGAGTTTTATAGGTTGATCAGACTCGTAACGTACGTTCGGTAGGAGCTCCCTCGATGAAAATCCAAGCAGTGGTCCAATCGAATCAGGATGTGATTTGAAGTCAATCTTAAATGATGATTCAATAACACATTTATGTGTAATGTTGATTAAAGTGATTGAGAACTTGTAATTATGATTATTAAAACTATATTCCCCAAACTGATCAATTAACGTACTTTCAATATAGTCGTGAATATCGTCTACTGTAGAACTACCTGAGGGTAGTATTAGCATATACTCATCGTAATAGAACTTGTTTACACCATCACGCACATTATAGATTTTATTGTAGCTTTCAAACGATACTAGTCCAAGACTATGCGGCTGATAGCCAAGTTCGATTGGTGGATTAAATAGACGGTTGTTTCAGATCTTATCCACGTACAGCAAACGTTCTTTCACTGTTCGTCATCACGTAGACACTAATGCACTTTCTCTACTGTCTGAGTTTGATATAAGAACATAAGACATAATCGTCCGCATATGTGTGTATTAAAGTTTTGCACACGGTTTTTATTGTAAACAATGTCTGCACTGCTTCCGAAATAACGCATGAGCTCAAAAGGAGGAGGTAAGTCTCCATACCTATCAAAATACCATACTTTAGATTTACGTTTTACATAAGCAACGTAATGAGTTCCAGGTCCACGACTGTCGTCCAAGTTAATTACGGCACTTTCACGTTCACGTGGGCGCATATACACTCCTCGAAAATAATGAATTCCTAGTTGTTTAGCAAACGTAAGAACTTCATCATGCGTTAGAGCTCGATGTGGCAGTGCATTCAGTAGACGTTTTTTGGAGAAATGTAGATACCAAGCCCTTTCTTGTATGGCGCTAGCTTCATGTTCACACCTTTGCCTCGTAACGCAATTGCCTCCATCGTCTTGTTATGACGTTCACTCTTTTTCAACTGTTGTTTCGCTTCTTGTACAGCTTTGACAGTTCTCGCTACAGCACTAGCACCACCTAGCAATGACCCTAAAGCTGCTAAGCCAACAAACAGTGCAGGAAGAAATCCTCCTCGTCTTGGTACAGGAATAATTCGTGCACGTTTACTAAATATTGCTCTGCACTTTGGAGAAATTCTCGCTCTTGCTGCGCGTAACGCCTTAGTAATAGCTAGACGAGGATTGTATTCCCCTCGAATAGCTTCTTGCGCAGCCTTTATAACATCTTTCCATCTAACAGTTTTTACTTTTTTCTTCTTCTTCATGTCGTTTGGATATCGTTGTTTCACCATGCTGTACACGACTTTACTAGTCAAGAGCAAATCATAAACTAACCGTTGCCTCTTGTTTCGTTTAATGTATATATTACTATTACGTACTTTATGATTCAGTTGTCATGAAGATTATAAAGCAGCAAGACACGCTACCTGTTACCGACATTGTACCACATCTCTTACCTAGTTCTAGTACAAGTTCATGAAAACGTCATGGAACGTTGTTTCCTTTTACTGTTCGATGTATTATATCAGGTCCGTCGGGATGCGGGAAAACAAATCTTTTACTCACACTTATTACTTCTGTAAATGGTGTACGCTTCGAGAATATTTACGTTTTCGCAAAGTCACTCTATCAACCGCTATATACTATTGTACAAACTGTAATGCACGATCTAGTTAAAGATGGAATAAGATATTTTAAATTTAATTCGCATGAGCAAGTACCATCACCAGACGATGTGCTTCCTAATTCTCTTATGATCTTTGATGATGTTGCAACAGAACAGCAAAACGATATTCGTGCATTCTTTAGTATGGGTCGGCATAAATATGTTTATTGCATCTATTTGTGCCAAACCTATTCTCGTGTGCCTAAGCGACAACGCAAATGTTATTGTGCTTTTTCGGCAAGATGAGCGCAACATGCGACATGTGTATAACCATTATGTTAACACTGATATGACATTCGATGACTTTAAACGTATGTGTGCTAAATGTTGGTCATTACACCGTTACTGCATTTTAGTTATTGATAAAGAAAGTGATGTACAGCATGGACGATATCGCATGGGTTTCGATCATTTTATATGCATTAACACAGAATTACAGTAACTACTTGATTAAAAACCATCATCATGTTAACATCTAGCAAGGAGATCACAAAACATATCATCCAAGCTCGAAACAATATTCGACGGAAATTTAAAGAGCTTAAACGTATTCAAGCAGACACGGATTTATTTTTAAAAACACAACTAAGTACACCACTCAAAGAAATTTTTAATTCTAGTTCATTACCGCAGTCTGCTTCAAGTTTTGCTTCTATGCAAACATCATATCATAAAGAGAAGCATGAAGGAGAAGAAGAAAAGCATAAACAAGATAAGGAAGAGAAGAAGCAGGATGTAGATCAAGAAGAGGAAGATAAGGAAGAAGAAGAACTTAATGATACATCACCATCTAAGCGTGTTGAGTTTTTAACTACAGATGTTATTGCTGAAACACCTACTACATCGACGCAAAATCTACCATCTTTGTCTGAGGTTATGATTACACCAGAGTATCGCAATCAGTTTAGAACTTTTATTCAAGATACCTATGGATCTCTCTTTGCACCTTGTATAGAAAAACTTTTTACAGGACAAACTGACACTACCTATGGTATTCGCTACGAAGATGACTGTTTCTGGATAGGAAATTCAAATGTTAAGATTAATAACAACAAACTCATTGTGTTACCTATAAACCTACGAAAGGACTCTTAGAACTTCTTTTCTCACGAATACCTGATAAGGATATAATTTTACAAGATGATCTTAAAAAATATCAAGGAATACTTTTTGCTACTGACGCAACACGACGTAATTACAAGAGAACAGAAGCTGTAAATGCGAATAAGAGTTACAAGTATCGTGAGTTTATTTCTAAGCTGTTTCCGACTGCACGTAGTCTTGATGTTATCTACAAGCCTTTGTTGCCGTATGTGGATGTAAGATACTGGAATGACCCAAACTTACTCGTTGAACGATTACAACTTTTAAGAGCATCGCAAGAGGCTGGTCACACTGGTCACGGATCAGAAATTCTAGAAATAGAAAGAGAACTACGTTATGCCGGCATTATTTTGTAATGGCTCGTCAAGAGAAGATCTCACCTGTAAAGGTAAACATCGCACATGAGTTACATAAACCAGCACGTCGCACCTACTGTCGAAGACGCGTTATTACACGAGGAAAAGATGATCTCTGGCAAGCAGACTTAGTAGAAATGATTCCATATGCCTCTAGTAATAAGGGGTATAAGTATTTACTTATTGTTATCGATGTGTACTCGAAGTTTGCTTTTGCACAACCCGTGCGTTCTAAAACAGCAGCTCAAGTTAAAGAAGCATTTAAACATATTGTTGAAGAATCGAAACGCTGCCCAAGGCTTCTTCAAACTGATCAAGGTAAAGAGTTTTACAACAAGGATTTTTCTTCTTACCTCAAGTTACTTGGCATTCAACACTACTCTACGTTCAGCAATCTCAAGGCAAGTGTTGTAGAACGCTTTAATCGTACACTCAAAACAATGATGTGGGGAGAATTTACAGCACAAGGTACATATCGTTGGATTGATCTGCTACCTAGACTTTTATCTACCTACAACGATACACCTCATCGCACTATCGGAACAAAGCCACGTCTTGTTACAAAGAATACACCTCGTATAAATGCTATTCATCTTGTAATTAAAACAGCTGATCCACGTCGCCATCGCTTTAAAGAAGGTGATTTTGTTTGCATCAGCAAACACAAGTCTATCTTTGCAAAAGGATACACACCTAACTAGAGCACTGAAATTTTTCAAATCAGAAGTGTTAAGCTTACTAATCCAGTTACGTATTTACTTCGAGATCTCAGAGGACAGCCTATTGAAGGAGGATTCTACATCGAAGAACTGCAGAAAACAAAATATCCTGATCACTATTTAGTTGAACGTGTTATTCGACGTCGTGGCAATAAACTGTATGTTAAATGGCTTGGTTTTAATAACAGCTTTAATTCATGGATTAATAAAGAGGATGTACTTTAAATCTTATGTGTGTTTTCTTTTAATCCTCTACGTTTCCTTTCTTCTAAGTCACTAGGACATGCTGTAGGATTAAACAACACCTGTAATATGTTTTGACAATTCATATTTATTTTAGAATATATATATACATTTTTATCCTTTGTTTATTTTACGGTCTTTGTCACTCAGTTTTCGTTTTATTGCACCAACAACGACAAGTGCTGCTATCTTCTGAGCAGCTAAAGCACTAGGTAATAACACACACACGCAGCATAACTTTACGAAGCAGATTTTAACAGCTACACGATATACTCTATGCGGGCAGCATGTAACTATGTGTCAGGCGAACGTGTTCTAGGGCCGCAGGGGAGATGAAGCATGAAAAAAAGAAGATCAATCACTTTATTGATGAGTCCACGCCCAACATGCTTCCTCATCTTTTTCCCAGCACGTTTCTTCACCTTTTCCTTGTTTACTATCTCCACAGCCATGATAAATGTTTATAAGCGAAGACAACTCGTTAGTTTTAGGTCCGTGATACAGTTTAATTAGTTGACATATACGGCACTGTCTCACAGAAGGTCTTCTACCTAAACTCACGTGTTCATGATGTAAACTACTCGTTTGAACCTCTGACAAAACAGGATCTTGAGTCCACTCACGAGGCACCTTATCCCAAATCTTCTTTACAGCATTCGCAGCTACATTAACCAAAAATGCCTTTGGTAATGCATTTAACACTTCTTCAGTAAAAGTGTTTAGTTTCTTTTTGCATGCATAAAACTTTACGATCGCTTTTTCAACTGCGTTACACTTAGTGTCTGTTCGAAATGACATGGTGTCTTTACTCTACAAATGTTTCTTTTACACTGAGGTTATTTCGACACTGCAGTTTACATATGTTTTTCACTTCCCGGCATACACTGCAACACAACCAATCAAAGAGCATTCATACATGTTGTAAAGACTGTTTACTTGTTTCTCTACTATGCTCCTCCGGAAGAGTTTTAAATGATGGGCACCCCAATTCATGCATGTCGATAATTTCACACGATGATGGTAGAAAATCACGCAACCATTCTTTCTTTTCACAACCCTTTAAAAGAACAAGATCTGCTCTTGACAAATGTGCATTCATCATTAAAGGTAGAAAACGATAAGGTATTCCTTTTTCTTCCCACTTCAAACCTAAATTGTTTTCAATCCACTGAGTCTGCTTTTTATCTTCATCTGTTTGCAAACAGTAAGGGAACGGTGGGCTAAATACTAAACTAACAAGTTTTGGTGCCCACAACACACTGCAATCTAACACAGCTGCCTCTTTAAACACAAATTTGTTTCCGTTTACTTTAAAGCCTTGCACATCAACTATTAATGTTTTCGTCATGTTTGCACTCCACTCTCTATCACTGTTTCTCGAAGACTAAAGCTTTTAGTCAACGAATGAGTTTAAACATGCGCACCTACAATAACGTCATCGCTGCAGCATATGCAAACTCTTGTTTTTATGATGCATACATATTGCATTCCTTTACACCGAGTTACTCTTAAAAAAACGGACAAGTCTAAACATGTATGATGACGTCATCACTGCAGCACGTGCTTACTCTAGCTCCCCCGATGTATGATTAAACTTGTTCGAATTTACCGCCACCACATTTCAACTAAAGAGTGCAGCACCGAGGTAAGCGATGTAAGATAGCGGTAACAGTGTTGAATAAAGATGGCTGTTTGTCAAAAAGAAATTTTCAAATTATCCGCTACTACATAGAGTGCGGCACTGCGCTATCTTGATTAACGATGGCGGATGACAGCTATCAAAACATACGTGGGTTTGTAAAGGACGTGGAATTTACCACCACCACAAAGAGGGCAGCACGGTGCTCTCTAGATTAAAGATGGCGGATGACAGCTGTTAGAAAAAAGCATCTAGATTTTAAATTGCTCGCTACTACGATAAAGACAGCAGCACGGTGTTCTGTAGTTTAAAGATGCCTGCTTGTCAAAAAAGATTTTTTCAAATTATCCGCTACCACATTTCAACTAAAGAGTGCAGCACTGTGGTTTGCGATGCAAGATGGCGGGTGACTGCTTGTCAAATAGATTTTTGTTCAAATAGCCCGCCTCAAAGGTAAGTAGCTAAAGAGGGCAGCACTAAGGTTAGCAATGCAAGATGGTGGATGACAGCTGTGACGTAAAAATTTCCCGCAAGATAGCAGCACGATGCTCTTTTCATTAAAGATGGCAGCTTGTCAAATAGAATTTTTCAAATTAACCGCCTCAAAGGTAAGTAGCTAAAGAGGGCAGCACTGTTCTCTCTGGATTAAAGATGGCTGCTTGTCAAAAAGAATTTTTCAAATTATCCGCCACCACAAAGAGGGCAGCACGTTGCCCTCTTGATTAAAGATGGTGGATGACAGCTGAAGAGCACGTAGAATTTGTTTCCAAACAAGAGCACGTGGAATTTGCCGCCACCACATTTCAAATAAGAGTGCAGCACGGTACTGTTGATTAAGGATGGCGGATGACAGCTGTCAAAAAAGCACGTTGATTTGTTTCCAAACAAGAGCACGTTGAATTTGCTGCCAACACATTTCAACTAAAGAGTGCAGCACTGTTCTCTCTGGATTAAAGATGTCGGTTGACAGCTGTCAAAAAAGCGCATAGGTTTGTTTCTAAACAAGAGAATGTAGAATTTTTCAAACTGGCGCCACCACATTTCAAAGGTATCTAGCTAAAGAGTGCAGCACTGAGGTTTGTGATGCAAGATGGCGGATGACAGCTGCCAGAAAAAAAGCACGTGAGTTTGTTTCCAAACAAGAGCACGTGGAATTTACCGCCACCACAAGGAGGGCAGCATGGCGCTCAAAGATGGCTGCTGTCAAAAAGCATTTTTCAAATTATCTGCCACCACATTTCAAAGGTAAGTAGCTAAAGAGGGCAGCACTGTGTTCTATAGATTAAAGATGGCGGATGACAGCTGTCAAAAAAGCACGTGGATTTGTTTACCGATTCAAATCTGGCGCTAGTGAGGTTAAGTTGGTAGCACTCAGGTTTAGACCCGCCAAGATGGCAGCACTGCCGATGACAGGTGACGAATTCGCAGCTACTGCGATAAAGAGGGCAGCACGGTGCTCTGTAGTTTAAAGATGGCAGATGACAGCTGTCAAAAAGCACGTGGATTTGTTTACAAATTCAAATCTCGCGCTAGTGAGGTTAAGTTTCTACTACTGAGGATTAGGCCCGTCAAGATGGCAGTACTGAGGTTAGCGATGCGTTGTTGTCTGTCAAAACGCACGTGGCTGTCAAAAAACACGTGGATTTGTTTACCAATTCAAATCTCGCGCTTGTGAGGTTAAGTTGGTACCACTGAGGTTTAGGCCCGTCAAGATGGCAGTACTGAGGTTAGCGATGCGTTGTTGTCTGTCAAAAAGCACGTGGCTGTCAAAAAGCACGTGGCTTTGTTTACCGATTCAAATCTCGCGCTAGTTAGGTTAAGTTGGTACCACTGAGGTTTAGGCCCGTCAAGATGGCAGCAGTGAGGTTAGCGATGCGTTGTTGTCGATGACAGCTGTCAAAAAGCACGTGGCTTTGTTTACAAATTCAAATCTCGCGCCAAAATTCAAATTTCCCGCGGGAGGCGGAGGCCTCTCCCGAGAGCCGGAGGAGGAGGTGGCCGCCGAATCCCTGTATTATACTACTGACACTGAAGAGACTGTCAGACTGAAGAATGCGCACGTCAAGCGGATGAATCATAACTCAGTGTTCATGACCTTGGCAAGTAAACAAATATATATATATATATATATATATATATACACACCCCTGCTACCTTTACAGCACGTGCAAAGTCTCCACTACTTGCTGTGGCGCTATACAAATTGGTTAACCAGAGTTGACATGTAATTGAATTACTCGTGACTTGTAATCACTACATTATTTCTTTCCTTTCTTCTTCCTTTCTTTCTTTCTTTCTTTCTTTCTTTCTTTCTTTCTTTCTTTCTTTCTTTCCTTCTTTCTTAATCCGTTTTCTCTGCAGGGTTGGTTTTTCGCTCCGACTCAGCGAGGGATCCCATCTCTACCGAGTCAAGGACAGTGTTCAGGAGTGTGAGACTTTCGGTCAGGGATAAAACTGGGAAAAAGGAACAATACCCCTCCCGGGCGGTCTCACCTGCTATGTTCAACAGGGGCCTTGTGGGGGGATGGAAATATTGGAAGAAAGAAGGAAGAAAGCGGCCGTGGTCCTTAGTTAGGTACCGTACGATTCCGACATTTGCCTGGAGGAGAAGTGGGAATCCACGGAAAACCACTTTCAGGATAGCTGAGGAGGGAAAGAAACCCCCTTCACTCATTTGACCTCCCGAGTAGATCCCGTCTCAAATTTCGTAGCAGAGCCAGGAATCGAACCCGGCCTCCGGTGATGGCAGGTAATCACACTAACCACTACACCAGAGAGGACGACAAAATACCGGCACTATGAATACAATTGCTTTCATGTTCATGCCTCATATGAACAACCTAATGCCTATATTCGCATGAACTGTGCGAATTTCCTCGCTCTTCAGATTCGAGTTGACGAAGTTACTGTTGTTACCAACAGCGTTCACATCTGATTTCTAATTCTGATTTCAATGCATGTGAAGAAATAGAAGTAAGTCACGCAACCCCGTAAGTCCTCTTTCCTTTGGCTGTTAGGAGGTAGCAGTGGTCGCACTCATTGTCCTATGCTTCTGTACCCATGAATATTCCTTAACTATACACACAATTTTCTGCCACACTTTACAGACTTCAGAACATGCCACGCCCCCTTAAACTCAACTGCTAAAAACAATACGAAACGAAGAGCAAATACTATGGAATCAAATCGATTTCAGTCAATGATGTATTATAAAATTTTAATAGAGAGGAGGAATGGAAGGTTTAAATCCTTACGATATTACTTTGTGTTCTCGCGGAAATCGGGAAAGTAACCCAAATGAATGTAAAATGATCACACTCGAAATGAAGAGAGCACACGATCACACGCCACAGCACTTGACTACGCGCCTCACGAGTGCTGACTTATCACTAAATGTAATAGTGCTGCCTCCAAACTAATAAACAAACAAACATGTTTGTAGTTCCTGTTTAACACAGCTGCGAAGCGCCTTCATCACTACTTCCTCGCGTTCGTCTGTACTCGGGCGCGTTATCACACATAGACATATTCGTAGTTTGATTCAAAGCCATGCAGACGTATCGAGCTGTCCCGAGCTTGGTCCTTTCGTTCTTAACTTCAGGTCTTGGTCTGTATCAGTACGAGCTCATCATTCTTGCCTTTTTTTTTTTTTTTTTTTTTTTTTGGCTTGTTGCTTTACGTCGTACCGACACAGATAGGTCTTATCGCGACGATGGATAGGAAAGGCCTAGGAGCGGAAAGGAAGTGGCCGTGGCCCTAATTAATGTACAACCCCTAACATTTGCCTGGTGTGGAAACGAAATATCGTGGAAAACTACTTTCAGGGTCGCCGACAGTGGGGTTCGAACCTACTATCTCCCGAATGCACGGCCAAGTCGCTCGGTTTTATGATTAGTGTTCAAATGTTAGGAATCTGCTAAATATGAAGTAAGCGTTGCACAGCAGAGTAAGTGTACGAAATAATAGGCTCAGCGACGTAGCTAGAGATGTGTTGCATTACACCACCTTGCACACTTTGTTGAACTAGCGCGGAGAGAGAGGAGCACCTAACTTCCAACCATTTAAAGGTATAAACAGAATTTTAAAAGAAATTATTCTACATTTCATCCAAGTGTGAAGCGATAGAATATGAATGTTCTTTCATAAACGAAACGTGTGATTATTTGTTTAATAGTGTGTTATTTTTACTGGTATTTTATAGCTTTACAGTCCCGTGCGAATTAATCTGAACGCGGCAATAAATTACACATTTTATCATTTATTTACACAATACACACCTTTAATACCTTCCAATAGCTAATATGTCCTCCTTTGTGTTTTATAAGTTCTTTCACATGATTTGTCATTGATTGCACAAGCTGTGAGCACAGTTTTTCAGCTCATCGTCATCATGTGTTCATTCCTCGGGAACACCATTATCGCTGAGCAGTAGCGACGCTAAGAAGCTCGGGGCCCCACCGCAAAAAGTGAAAATGGGCCCCTCGTTTACTGATAAGGAAAGGTACAAGATTATTTCGAAGTACAAGGTTGTATATTATTACAATGCACAGTATCGATAATAATAATAATAATAAGAAGAAGATACAAAAATTAGTTTTCAAATCCGAAGGGATTAAAATAATACACATATATGACTCTCTCTCTCTCTCTCTCTTAAGAAATGCGTATCCCAATTATAGTATCAAAACACGCTGACCGTCACGACATTAAGAAATAATCTCGATCCTAGGACCAAATAATTTACAACTCAATCGTCCATCGTAGGCCTACTCACTGCCGAGAGTTACAAACTTCAGTATTTAGTGTTTAGATAAACAGGATGTCTTTGTTATCGCATCTTCGCTTTCAGTTGGGTTCTCAGAACTGGCTAATTACTTCAAAAGCCTTGTTGATAGTTGTGAGTGGCAGCAAGGGATGGTTATTGACAGAACAGGTTGGGAAACCGACATTTTTTGAGAATAACCTCTGTACTCCTACTGACGGAAGAAACTCTGCACTACGACGGCCTTTGAACGACTGAATTAAGAAACAGTCGTGCACCACCAGTGTACTGGGATGACTTGGCCAATTAATACACAGATATTTATGTACACTTTGCTAATAATGAGATGCCAACCAAACAGCGCTGATGCGCCTTGACCTACCAAACGACCGCTGTTCAGCCGCGTGGTCAGCGCGACCAATTCTCTCGGCCGTTATTCACCGGGGTCACTGTCTCCCCGTCACAGAACTCTTCAATTGTAATGACGTGGGCTGAATGACCCGCAGCCAGCCCTCAGATCAGGGTAAAAATCGGCCGATAAATACAAAATTATGATAGAACACAACGAAGGTGCTTGTGTGGTGCGCGCTTGCATTATAAGGACACTGATACAAATAAACTATGTTGAAGTACACAACAAAATCTTACATTAAAATACAGTACAATACGATCAAGGTCAACCGTTTTACAGCGAATGGAATGTCCAGTTTATGATATAAAAACGAACTTTCGAGGCTGCTTGGAAAATAGATTCAAGAGATCTCTTGGTTCTACAATAATGTCTCTGAATGTTTATTGTTCATTTCTGTTTATTTATTTGTTTGTAATATTGCCGTGGGGGAGGGGAGTTCTAACTCCCAGTAACACCCTTCCCCCCTTGACTAAGCCCATGTAAAAGGAATTCTATTTCTAGAACAGTTTCAGCCATAACATTCGATAAAAATGGTACTAGACGGCGTTTGTCACTTTGCTAACATAATAGATCTAGCGAAGCTACAGGCTACAGTTAAACTATGACTCTAACATCCATAACTCGAATTTTCGATATCTCGAAGGAATTGTCGGTTTCCCGATGGAATCTTATATATTTTACATGTTATGTATTTTTTGTAACTCGAAGTTCTGTTTCCCGAATTCCGAAATCTCAAGCCCAGATGTAAAAGTTGTTTTCCGAAATTCGAAGTTACGCAGATGTGTACTCGTTTGTCACTCATGAAACTAATTTCTGTGGAAGGAACCTGGACTTAAGTCTTCTCCTTTCAGAAGAATAAGAATTCTCGAAATTTTAGAGTGTATTGTTCCGCTAGCTGCACACCATAGCAAACTGACAGTATTACAAAGAGGACGATAACAAAATAATATTACAATGGAGCCTCGATATCTCGAATCACCTCGGGAGCAAATATGTTTCGACTTATCGAATTTCGAGATACAGAGAATACCGCTTTTGAGCACGATATATATCTACGGGCTTATACTGAATACATTATTTTTAACATTATTTAAAATATACAAACAAACTCTATTTACGGCATCATTTTAATTGTAACCCTTATTATAGTATCATTTTAGCAGTAAAACAAGAAACATACCTCCGTTAACACGTTTGGAAAAGATCCGTTACTCTCATCTGTACTTTTACTGTTACCCTTCTTTTGTCCGGCTCCATGGCTAAATGGCTAGCGGAGTGGCCTTTGGTCACAGGCATCCCGTGTTCGATTCCAGGCAGGGTCGGGAATTTTTACCATAAATGGTTCATTTCTCTGGCACGGGGTGTATGTGTCGTCTTCATCATCATTTCATCCTCATCACGCCTACGGGAGTCAAATCAAAAGACCTGCATCTGGCGAGCTGAACTTGTCCTCGGTCACTCCCAGCACTAAAAGCCATACGCTATTTCATTTTTTAATCCTTCTTTTCTTTTATATACTTTTCAACGACATTTACTGCTGTGGAAACACTGTCATTTACATTCGACTGACTCTGTATGTATGATGGAGGAATAGCCACTGCACTTAACGCGTTGTCTGCTGATGGTGCAGTTCTTACTCGGCAGGAGGGAGGCTCGGCAATTGTAACGTAAGAGTCCACATTTATGTTAGCCTCAAAATCAGCTTCGCAGTTAATATGCTGCTGATACTCCGCCTATTCTTCAGGAACAAGTGTGTCTTCCTCCTCTTCGTGTTCTGAAGCTCCTGAGTCACCTTTCAAACATCCCGCTTGCGGAAGCAGTCTACAATAGTTTCTCCCTTCACGATCTACTGTAGCATATTAATGTCCATTAATGACTCCTCGGAAGCAGTTCCTCTCAGAGTTCTCTGAGCAGCTCTATTCCTATTAGTCCATGGGCTGTAGACCACGCGCACTCCTGAAAGAGCACTTTAGAGGATGCAGTTGTGTAGGAAAATGAGGATTTTCCTCCCTTCACGTTGAAACTTCTCGTCAATACCACGCAGCCGAGATTCGTAAATGGACTTTATCAATCGCGACTTCGGGGGTTGCTTTCGTACGTGACCGCTAATTAATTCGCACCCAAAAAAGCAGCGAGGCTTCACCTATTTTCCGACCACTAGAAGTTTTAGTTTTTCGGTTCCCGTCGTATTAGTTCCCAGCATCACTGTAACCCTTTCTTTACTTGTTAACTCTTCCTCACAAACCTTAGTTAATGTAGTACAAAATTCGAGTTACAGAGTATTTTTTGCTTCAAGGGAGGAAATGTTTGCTTCGAGATTCGATTATATTGCTTTTACGTCCCACTAACTACTTTCATGGTTTCGGAGATGCCAAGGTGGCGAAATTTAGCCCCGCAGGAGTTCTTTTAGGTGCCAATAAACTTACCGACACGAGTCTGACGAATTTGAGCTCCTTCAAATACCACCGGACTGAGCCAGGATCGAACCTGCCAAGTTGGGGTCAGAAGGCCGTCTGAGCCACTCAGCCCGGCAAAGAGAACGAGGAACTTCTTTTCAAAAACATAAGTATCCTATAACTCCTCTGCTCCTTGTTTTGGCTTTAAAACACTGACTTTCAATATGATATGCCTGTCTAACGATATTAAAATTATTATAGATGTACGGAAATGAGTTGCCAAGATGCAAAGAGCTTTAAGTCCATTATAATTAATTTCACAAACAAAGCAAAGCGTGTCATTTTATATGCAAGAGGTAGGGTCACAATTCTTTCAACATAAAATTAGAAAAAAATTAAATTCACGTGCGAGAGAAATGAAATTTCTATAATTATATAGATATTTAAATATTTAGCTTGGACATAAAGCATTTTGCTGCATTACATTGTGCATAATGGTATTTGCAACAGTAAGCAGCTTAATGTTTTAATGCCATATGGGTTTTCCGTGGTTTCCCATTTTCACACCAGGCAAATGCTGGGGCTGTACCTTAATTAAGGCCACAGCCGCTTCCTTCCAACTCCTAGGCCTTTCCTATCCCATCGTCGCCATAAGACCTATCTGTGTCGGTGCGACGTAAAGCCCCTAGCAAAAAAATTTAATGCCATATGCTACACTACTGAGAACATAACAATACTGAGAACATAAACTTAGGTGAACTGGAGGAAGGAACAAAACTTAAAAATCATTTAATTACTATATATTATTTCCATTTGTTTTCCTCTGCTTACAATTCCTTTACTTTTTGACAGAAAAACAAACCAATATTTAACAAACTATTGACTTAAAACTAGGTCAGAAAGGTCAGCAGGTTCTTTACATTAATTTAAACTGTCAAGGTTCAGCTCATTTAGTTGTCATTCTTCAGGCTGTATAAAAGTATGGCTCAAACATTGTCTTGAATAAGGAACAACAGAAGATGAAAAATGTATCACTTCAGTAGCTAAACACGCTTAGATGGTGAAGTATCGTTAAGTTCTTCTTCCTCATCCCCTTCTTCCTCCATCTCTTCTTCTTTATGCTTCTTCATGCTTTTCTTGTTCATGTTTCTCTTAATCATATGACGTTTGCATAGAAACAAAACTTGTAGTAGACTGGGGCAATGAAGTAGAATTAAAAATGTCTTTCAGTGGTGTACCTATTTGCGTTTTCAAAAATAAATCAGAGTCTGCTTGAATACGTTTAAGCTCTTTGAATTTCCGTCCAATATTGATTCGGGAACGGATTATATGTTTTCTAATCTCTTTGTTGGATGTTGACATGATGGTGGTTTTTGATCAAGTGGTGACTGTAACTCTGTGTTAATGCACATAAAATTATCAAAACCCATGCGATATCGTCCGTACTGAACATCAATTTCTTTATCAATAACCAAGAGTCGTAACGATGTGATGACCAACATGTAGCACACATACGTTTAAAGTCATATCAGTGTTAACATGATCATCATACACATGCCACATGTTGCGCTCATCTTGCCGAAAAAGCCCAATAACATTGGCATTGCCGCGTATCAATTGCTTAGGCACACGAGAATAGGTTTTACATAAATAGATGCAATCTACATATTTATGTCGCCCATACTAAAGTGTGCACGAATAACGTTTTGCTGTTCTGTTGCGACATCGTCAAAGATAATAAGAGAATTGGGAAGAACATCACCCGGTGATTGTACTTGCTCATGTGAATTGAACTGAAAATATTTCAATCCATCTTTAACTAGATCGTGTATTACAATTTGTAGAATAGTATATAGCAGTTAATAGAGTGAATTGGCAAAAACAAAAATATTCTCGAAGCGTATGCGATTTAACTCTTTGTAGGTCTTTGGGATATTATCTTCCCACCTCGAATATTCGTAACGGTGTTAGGGAGATCATCTTCCCAGCTGTTTCAGAGCATGCAGTTCCACTTGCTAGTGCAAGAGGGTTACACAGTTTCATTTCAAACTTACTAACATGATCGCTACTGCCACCTAGATCATCAGGTGGGAAGTACATATTCCAGTGGTTCCTAGTGCGCGTACAGTGGCAGTCTATTTGTGTTCAGCCGCAGTGAAACAGTGTTTGTAGGAAGAAGGTGTGGAATACTGAAGACAGAAGATTTATAAAGGTTATTATATACTTCAGAGATGCAGTTTATTATGTTGTATTCAAGGAGCATATATATTTGTGCCAAGAATATAATAATGATCGATCCGTTGTTTCATTCAGAATACTAATAACAAAATCAATCATAACTTCATAGTTTCTCTGTGACTTAGTAAGATGCTTCTTCAAAATTATTTATATATTTTTCAAACTTACTAATTTACTATTCGAAAACTGTTTTAAGTTTCCCCTTATGACGAGAGGCAAAGATGTTATAGTCATTTGCACGGTACCTACTTGGATTTTATGTAAGATCTAGGCCTAATTTTGGTTGCACTGTATTTGTGCTGTTTAGTCGTCCTAATAGGCATAATCATAAACGTAGGTAAAGCATTTTTCCTCTAATAATAGCTTGGTAATAATAATAATAATAATAATAATAATAATAATAATAATAATAATAATAATAATAATAATAATAATAATAATTGCAATTTAGTATTTTTGGAACTAATTGTAGGCTGATTACTTACTGCTCTGAATATCGAAGCAAAGATTGAAGTCTGGCTGGATAAAATATCGGACGAACAAGCTGTGGACTCGGAGGAAGGTAGAGACGCTGATGCTGAAGACCATGTCCAGTACTCTGATAACCAAAAGCAATGTTCAACCCACACAACCTCTTATGTTTGGAATTCCTATACATAGTGGCTTATAGGTTCATGTTATCTTTTATTGGCAGGTCAAGGAATCAAGAAGATGGTGGCTCAAGATTTGTCATTACTTCATCGAGAGTATGATTGTCAATTCATACATAGTGTACAAAGCGGAAATGAAAGAGAAGAAGACAAAAGGTACCTCACACCGAAGTTTAGGTCACAAGTAGTAAATGAACTGATACAGTCATTTTCGAGTAAGAAACGACCTGGCTATTCCCCAGCGAATGGGCATGGAAGGAAGAGAAACAGGTCTGATAGACAAAGGAACGATCGAAAATACGGTGAGATAATCAGATATCGTCAGCCACCTACCTGAGTCAATAAAACACATCGTCGCTCTGCACAGTGTAGTACCAAGCAGAAGGAGAAATGCAGTAACACGAAATGTAATGTTGCATTATATAAATCATGCGTTGAACCATTTCACAAACCGTAGACAGTATTTTCAAATTTTTCTACAACCAAAGAAAATTAGATTTGAGAGATGTCATTATCATTTTTATTCCATCGGCCATGTAGTATGTTATATTATTGTATTATATTGATGTCAATAAATTAATACGTAATGAGCGCATTATCATAAATATTTTTAAGTGGGAAATTATTATCCCACTGCCCACACACAAATATTACCTATCTGGAACGGTCAATGGGATAATAATTTTCTACCCTATATTTTATTAAATAAGGTGTAAATCCATAAACTAGTTGTACATCCCTAGCCATACATATATACGTATTTCATGTACAAATTAACCATAAAATATAATTTAATACCCCAGTCTTTTACCCTATAAAGGGTTAAGGAGGTAATGAGTGTAAGTAAAAGATTTGTCTTTCCACACCTCGATGGGCCAGATATAATACATCGAAGAGTAAAAGGACACAACATTCCATGACATCTTTTTGTAGTTGTACTAGAACTAGGTAAGAGATGTGGCACGATGTCACTAACAGGTGGTGTCTCTTGTTGCTTTATAATCTTCATGGTAACTGAATAACAAAGTAGGCAGTAGTAATATATATATAAAACGAAACAACAAGGAACTATCAGTTCATAATTTGCTCTTCACGAGTAAAGTCGTGTACAGAATGGTGAAACAACGATATTCAAACGAAATGAAGAAGAAAACTAAAACTGTTGGATGGAAAGATGCTGTAAAGGCTGCACGAAAAGCTATTCGTGGGGAATACAATCCGCGCAGCGAGAATTTCGCCAAAGAGCAGAGCAATGTTTTGTAAACGTGCACGAATTATTCCTGTACCAAAACGAGGAGGATTTCTTCCTGTGCTATTTGCTGAACGAGCGGTTTTGGGGTCTTCGCTGGGTAGTGCTAGTGCTGTGGCAAGTACTGGCAAGGCTGTAGAAGAAGCGAAGCAACATTATTTTAATATAATAGAATCCACATTTTCAATACACAACTGTTGCACATAGGTTATGTTACAACATTTTAATTATAATGGTACCGGTTTCGACACTTATACAATGTCATCATCAGCAGAGATAAAACCAAGCAAGTGAATAGGTTTGCATAATAGCAACAAGACACACAGACTACATAAAATTCGTAAATTGTCACATTTAAATTAGTTCATGTAAAATGTCTACAGATAGCTACGCGTTAACGGCGTATTAGTCTTGTACATTGGCTGGAGTGCTTTCTGTGAACTTATGCTTTGATATGATAACAATTTTGTGAACACGTTAAAATCTTGTTCATAGTACGGTACTGAGGAATAGTCCGGTCACTGCTGGTGGCATGGTCTTCTTAATTTGAAGTTGTGTTCTGGGTATTAGAATGTACATGTAGGTCCTATTGTAGTGTGTAGGACCGAGGTTTCTCGGTTCAGTCGGAACGTTAGTCCTAAAGAAAACAGAGAGCGGATTTGAGTCTGGAGTTCTGTAGAGGTTAAGTCAAATGAAGCATGCATAAAGAGAATCAAAGAATGGAGACTCACCTTGCTGCAGCGTGCCGGGAAGCTTATAGTGTGGAGAGGAGTTGGCGAATGAAGCAGGTTTGCCAGTACATGTGGTTAGGGGGGGGGGGGGAGGAGAGGAAGGGATGGGCTTGGAGAGGAAACGCCTACGGGGAAGGTGTTGGGGGTGGGTCTGGTGGGCTATGTGGTGGGAACGTGTGGCAAGGTAAGGTGTTATGTAATGCGTGGAAGATCGAACGCTTTTTCGTGAACTTAACATGTTTAAAAACCGTAATAAGGAAGTCGTAAAGAATATTGGATTTCTCAGAAATTTATTAGGGTTAAAAATTAGGGTTTAAAACGTCCTGGACGTCACCAAAAATTGCTTTGTACACCTTGATTAGTTTTTTAACCCTAATTTAAACTTAAGTGAAATTTTTGAGAAATCCAATATTCTTTACGACTTCCTTATTACGGTTTTTAAACATGTTAAGTTCACGAAAAAGCGTTCGATCTTCCACGCATTACATTACCTTACCTTGCCACACGTTCCCACCACATAGCCCTCCAGACCCACCCCGAACACCTCCCCCATAGGCGTTTCCTCTCCAAGCCCCTCCCTTCCTGTCCTCCCCTCCCCTAACCACCTGTACTCGCAAACCTGCTTCATTCGCCAATTCCACTCCACACTATAAGCTTCCCGGCACGCTGCAGCAAGGCGAGTTTCCATTCTTTGATTCTCTATATCCATGCTTCATTTGACTTAACCTCTACAGAACTCCAGACTCAAATCCGCTCTCTGTTTTCTTTAGGACTAACGTTCCGACTGAACCGAGAAACCTCGGTCCTACACACTACAATAGGACTTACATGTACATTCTAATACCCAGAGCACAACTTCAAATTAAGAAGACCATGCCACCAGCAGTGACCGGACTATTCCTCAGTACCGTATTATGAACAAGATTTTAACGTGTTCACAAAATTGTTATCATATCAAAGCATAAATTCACAGAAAGCACTCCAGCCAATGTACAAGACTAATACGCCGTTAACGCGTAGCTATCTGTAGACATTTTACATGAACTATTTTAAATGTGACAATTTAAGAATTTTATTTAGTCTGTGTGTCTTGTTGCTATATGCAAACCTATTCACTTGCTTGGTTTTATCTATGGCTGATGATGACATTGTATACGTGTCAAAACCGGTACCATTATAATTAAAATGTTGTAACATAACCTATGTGCAGCAGTTGTGTATTGAAAAGGTGGACGAACACAGGGCCCTAATGAGAGTTTCCATCATTGCATTTGGGAACATGTGTCAAAAAGCGTATTTGTAGGTCTTCCTACCCTAAAAATTGGTGCATTGGATGCAGTTATCTGCTTCAATGAAGGTGCTGCATCCATATGTAAAGTACTGGAGTCTTCAGGAATCTCTCCAGGGGAAAATATGGCCTCAGCATTAGCTGCAATTGATCGTCGTAGGGTAACTGACGCTGAGAGGGCTGTATTTGAAAGCTATAAAGAAGCCAGAACAAAGAGGAGGAATAGGAATATACAGCAGGATGATGAGAGTGCCCTAAATCATGAGTAATATGGAGCTGGAATGGATGAAAACTGTATGGGGTGGTCACAAATTTCACTTTTTTCTTTGAATGGCTCTCCTGAAAAATTGCATTTTTTGAGAATATTAATTTTACTATCTCAGTAACCGTTAATGATAGACCACTGACATTTGGCACACATTTTTAGTGTGCTGTTGTCTGAAAAGTAGACTACAATCATGAACGTAGCTCTTTATTTATGAAAAATAGACCATAAAATATTCAACAAAATTTATGAAAATATTAATAACCATTTTAGAACTTTCCCCACAAAAGAACCGTCTTACCAAATATTATGATTGTAGTCAACTTTGTAGCTACATGATGTAGGTAGCACCTGTAAAAATATCATTCATATCACACAAGTAGTTTCCGAGTTTACCCTTCCGACAACTCGGAGAGCGATTTTGCTGTCTTAAAACATCACAAGAAATAAACTCTCATAAAAAATTAAACAATGAACTTTAACCAACAATTAATGATATAACAACAATTTACAATATTCATTAATTGCACATAATAATATTTGTCCACATAGAACAAGTGTATCTGGTCAAATTATGATCGCAAATATAGTGATTCCGCACTATTTTACTATGGTCTTCACAGGCACGTGCCCTTAATGAAAATATTTTCAACATCATTGTAAGTGCTTGAATTTTGTAAAAAATCCGTATTGATATTTATAAAAGAAATTATTATTATCTAGAAATTTCAATAATCTATCTTTAATTATAAGCTCCAAAATTTTTAGCAGAATAGGAATGACAGCGATAGGCCTATAATTATTAATTTCAGTTTTGACCCCTCCTTTACAGATAGGTAAGACCTTAACTATTTTAAGTCTTTTAGGGACTTTACCCTCTTGTATAGATTTATTGATTAATTTAGTTATATGAGGAATTAAATGATATGCCAATTTCTTAATTGTATTGTTGCTAATACCATAGCAGTCCTTACTACTTCTATTTTTTAATTTTCCTATTATATTAGCAACTTCATTTTCATTGGTTGGACTCAAAAACAAAGATTTACTCGATCACTCCCTAAATTAGGAGGATCATTAAATTGGATATTGCTGAGCATATATTTCGCTATACTAGTAAAATATTCATTGAATGTTGTAGAAATTTATTTTGGATTTCTAACTATTTTATCATGTATTCTCAAATGAATATCCTTGCTTTTGTTAGTATTTCCTGTTAATATCTCATTTATCACTTTCCACTGATTACTTGTGTTCCTTAAATTATTAATATAGTATGAGTTCTCTAATTCTCTCTTAAGTTTGGTAACCCTATTACACACCAATGTGTAATCTACCCTCAATTGTTGTGATACATAACCACATCCCATTTTTAATCTAATTTGTTGCCTCTTAATTTTATTGTAAAATTTATTTTTCTGGTTAATAAGATCTAAAAGTTCAGGAGTTATCCATGGGCAAAAACGTCTTCTTTTAATATTTTATTGCCTATTGTTTTGATTTGTAGCCTCTGTACTAGCTTTTGTTACATACTCAACAATTGTGTTAACTATGGTATCACAACAATCGTCTTCCGTAATGGTTAATGGATTTTTGGACATATACTCATCCACTTTATTAATATAAGTTTTCTTAAATGTAATGAGTTTTCTAGTTATGTTAGTCTTGGGTAATATCTCTAAGTCACAAACCAACATGTTATGGTCACTAAAGTCGTGGAAGATGTTATATAAATTACATTTACAAGGTTTATTTATATATACATGGTCTATGAGAGATTTACAGTTATTGGTGATTCTAGTGGGAAAAATTGTATTACAAGCATTCTGATTAAAGCTGTCACAGAGGTTCTTTAGATCTTTACTAAGTGGAGTCTGCTCTAATTTATCAATATTAAAATCACCCATAGTAATACATAGTTGTTTGGTATGTTTATTCCACACGTCTTCTAATAACGTTATGAAATCTTTAGAATATTGTACATGGGGGTTATAACATGCTACAACTTTGAGACCAAGTACCGGTACTTCAAGTAATAGTAAGTTAAAATGGAATATCAAGACTATTGATAGACAAGATTTCTATTGCTTTATAAGGCTCTTTGATATAAATAACTATTCCACCTCCTCTTTTACGGGTTCGAGAACAGAAATAAGCATCATATCCCTGTAAGTTGTAATATTTCTCTTCATCCGGGAATAACCATGTTTCAACAATTATTATAATGTCTGGAAATTGTAAATCATGAATTAATATAGAAAAATCACTCCATTTGTTACGAATACTTTGGGCATTTGCATAAAATATTCGTAAGTTATTTCCTCTTGCCACTAGCTCACGTAAACTTACTAACTGAAGGTCAATAGCATCCATATTTTAATGAAAATTTGAACAGGCAACTGACACTTGTATTAAAATCAATGCTCTCCTTTAATTTAATGATTACTTTGTCCACAAGCCGATCTAACAGACTGTCCAAGAAAGTTGAGTTAGAGAGAACAGCGTTCTCGGCAGAGATGAGATCAGAGGTTATGTTGGTATCATTTTCCTCCGCTAGGGTGCGCATAACTTCACTCCCGCTTATCTTTGTGTTCCTTGACGTATTGCCACCACCTTTCTTGTTGGTATTGGATTTCTGTGACATTCTAACCTTAATTGAGCCAGCTGAAGCAATTAAGTCTCAGTATTTTAATAAAGACGAGCTGTTCCAATATAAATAATAACTTATTTTCAGCGATCACTCACCAATGTTCATGGTATCACGCTATCTTGCCGCCAAAACTTTATCAGACACACACTATATACTGGAAACTGTGGAAACACTTACATATCGTTCTTACTCTGACGTCATGTTGCACTAACGAGCCGCAGCAGCGCGCTGTGTGTCGCGAACGTGGGCACAGCTGAGAAAATGGACAGACAATGCCCACACGTCTGTTAGGCAGGTCGTTGTGGTGTCTCGTCTAGTATTGTGTGAATAGCGGCCAAATGCAATGGCGCGTCAACTGGACGTTCACTCCAAATATGAGGTGCGTGCGACAATCCGATTCCTATGGGCCAAAAGGAAGAATTGCACGAACATTCATCGTGAAATGAGTGTTGTGTATGGGGAGAGGCCCATTTCTCAGCAAGGTATCGTAAAGCGGTATCAGCAATTCGAAGCCGGACGCACGGATATCACGGACAACCATCGCGAAGGCAGGCCCGCGACGTCCAGGACCCGTGCAAAGGTCAACAGTGTGAATGCGATCATTAGACAGAACCGGCGCATTAAACTGAGAGAAATCGCGACGCAGCTGAACATGTCGTATGGCAGTGTGTTGGTATTGTTCACGAGAACCTTGGATAGCGTAAGCTGTGTCAAAGATGGGTCCCACGTCTTCTCACCGATGAGCACAAAGGACAACGTTTCCAATCCTCGCTGGCATTTTTTCAACGCTTTGCCGCAGACGGCAACGGGTTTCTGCGACGAATCGTCACAGGCGACGAAACGTGGGTCCACCACTTCACCCCCGAAACGAAGTGAACATCAATGGAATGGGTGTACCCCTCATCACCACAACGAAAGAAGGCCAAGGTTCGACCTTCAGCCGGTAAGGTTATGGTGACAGTGTTCTTTGACATGGAGGGTATGCTGCACGTGGAATTCATGCCGAAAGGAACGACGATCAACTCGGCGTCGTATTTTCAAACGTTGCACCGGTTGCGTAAAGCGATTAAAGAGAAGCGCCGGAGGAAATTGAGCGCCGGTGTGATTTTGTTGCATGATAACACAACACCTCACAAGGCCCGCCAAACGAGAGAACTGCTGCAGCGTTTCAAGTGGGAGGTCTGGCAACATCCACCCTACAGTCCCGACCTAGCGCCATGTGACTTTCATCTGTTCGGTAAGCTCAAAACGTAGCTCGGTGGTTGACGTTTCCAGACCGATGAGGAGGTGAAGGCCGCAGTCTCCGAGTGGTTGCAGAACGCTGGAGGAAATTTCTATGCATCCGGCAACGACAAGTTGGTCGCCTCAGTGTGTTCTTTAGATGCTGACTTCACCATGGTCCTCAGCCTTTCAAAGTGCGCTGATTTCTGTGGCCAAAAATGGAACCTTCACCTGAATTAGAAACCGGAATTTTTTCTAGTTGCTTTACGTCGCACCGACACAGATAGGTCTTATGGCGAAGATGGGATAGGAAAGGCCTGGGAGTGGGAAGTAAGCGGCCGTGGCCTTAATTAAGGTACAGCCCCAGCATTTGCCTGGTCTGAAAATGGGAAACCACGGAAAACCATCTTCAGGACTGCCGACAGTGGGATTCAAACCGGAAATATTAGCTGATGACGTGACTACTGCCGATCTCGTCATTCGCTAAGTGTGAGTGTTCTCTTACTCGGCGAACTTACGTTCCCTTTTTAATGCGTTAGCGACCCATTAGGCTCAATAACATTATTTTTGTTATTTGTCTTTTAACCCGTGAGGGTTCACGTCCGGTCTTTTCAACCATTTCTGTTTGATTTTGATCAATCCTTCCGCGAACACTGTTCATAAATAACATTTATTACGAAGGTCGATCAAATATAAACGTGATTTTTGTTCCTAAACATCAACAGTTGGTAAGACTAGCCCCGCGCTTCTGCTACGCTTAGACAGGACCATTAGGAGTGGGGAGAGTGTGCTGTTAGATACTTCCCGCCGTTTCGTCAGTAACGCTCACAATGTCGGAGCAACATATGCACTCCTTCACTGCGCAACGCATAATCATAAACAAATATATAAAATTAAGCATCATCTTAAAACAACAAGCATCAATTATAAAATTTCTTGCTCGTGAAGGAGTTTCAGCGGCGGAAATTTGCCAGCTATTGGCTACACAGTTCAGTGATCAGAACTTGTCAAGGACGCGTGCGTGTAAGGAGTGGCGGAGGAAGGGGGAGGCAACACCAGTGAAAGCCAAGACTCGACTGTCAGCTGGCAAGGTTCTTGCAACTGTTTCTTTTCAATCAGCGAGGCATTTTGCCGACTGATATTTTGCAATCAATGCTTCATATACTGCGAGCTGTTGAACAAGGCGTGGGTTACATATCGACGCAAAAGACGAGACCAACCGATTAAATAACGCGCGGCCCCATACTGCAGCTCTGTCTCCAAGCTACAGGAAATGTACTGGACTACACTTGATCATCCTTACAACCCGGACTTAACGCCTTGCGATTTCAATTTATTCGGACCACTTAAAGAAGCTCTAGGAAGGCAACGATTTGAAGATGACGAGAGTGTAGAAGACTTCGTGTGCAAATGGCTGTTGACATGATCATGTTCTTTTGACGATGACGGCAATGAAAAGCTGCCCATACGCTGGGACAAATGCATTTCCAAAGCAGAAAACTATGTGGAAAAATAAAGTGTAACTGCCTTGTGTTCTTCAATAAAAGAATTTAAATAAAAAATAAAATCCCGTTTATATGCCTTGTAAACACAATGTGTGCATGAGAATTGTATATTACACAAAAGTTTTATCAACTGCGTAAAATGTCAGCGAGATTGTCCTTGCTATGCAATCAAGTAGATGATACTGTTCACAGCGTTGTCCACATAGAGTGCAGGAACATTGAGATGAAGCCTAGTGAAATCCTCGTTGGATGCAGATTCTGAAATGAAATCCATGTGCTGCCATTCTCGTAAATAAATGTCGCAGTGGGAAGTTAGAGGCCCTTCATTCATTTGTGCTCATGGTCGGCGTGTGATGAAAGCTTTCGTCTATTGTATTAGCTTCTTTTCCCTTTCCCTTATTTGAGGATTTGTATGCTGGGGTTTGCGGCAGATTGTTTTTTATTGCTACCTCCCTGATGAAGAAGTCTGTGTCTGCTAGCAGATAAACGAGTGTAGTCTTTGTCGTTTGGGAAAACAGAAGGGCTCTCCGTAGATATGTTGACTTCACGGCCTCCAGCCTGCTTAAATTAGCGGGAATAAGGTGGATCCAAATGTTGGTGATTCCGTAACAGGCTATAGGGGCAATCTTAAGGTGAAAAAGTTTTAGAGCTGTGTCAAGTGATAGCTTTTTAATGTTCGTTATGCCAATAATGGCTCTAATTCCTGCGGTGCATCTTTCTCCTGTATGTTTCGTGAATACTTTCCCTGAGACTTGAAGGGTGAGTCCTAGGTATTCATAAGAGTTTAGCAACTCTACCTTGTCGTTTCCGCAGTGGAAGTTGTCTAGTTTGGAGATATTGCCTCCTCTCCTGAGTTTCATGATTTTTGTTTTGTTGGTGTTCATCACTAATTCATTTTCCTGCGACCACTTACAGAGCTTAGTCAATCCTACATGCAGGGCAGATCTGCTTTTCGAAAGAAGAACCATATCGTCTGCGTAAAGGACCATTGATACTTCATCTGATACAACCTATCTGACTACGTCGGGAGTTAGCATGTTAAATAACATCGGGCTAAGAGGGTCTCCTTGGAGAACCCCGTTTGTTTGGAGTGTGGGCTTAGATTGACGTACTCTATCGATGATTGATAGCAGATTGAATGCTAGTATACTCTTGATTAGTTGCAGGAGCGGTTTCGATGTCCTAGAAGGGCAGAGAATTTCCTTATCAGGATGCTCCGATTCACACTATAGAAGGTTTGACTGAAGTCTGCAAAGGCGACGTATAAATGTCCTCCTATTTTACTGGTGGCGTCTCATATGTTCGAAAGTGTTTTCTCAATGGCCTGGAGTGTGGATTTGCCGGGTATGAAATCGAACTCTTCCTCTGGCATATGTGTTATGGTTAATGGTAGGAGGTGTGTTGATATAACCTTTGAGAGAACATTGAAGGGAGCATATTCAAGCGCATTCAAGCGCAGTTCCTCAATAGGAATCTTGAACATCTTTTGGTCTTTTTCCCTTGTACAGAATCTGGAGAATTGATTTTCTCCACTTTTCAAGGATATTTCCTTGTTTGATGCATGTGTTGAATAGAGCAGTCCAGAGCTCGATAGTGAATGGTAGCGATTCCTTTAGGACTTCATTGATCAGGTTGTCAGGACCAGCTGCTTTTCGCGGTTTTCATTGCTGGAATGCCACCCAGACGCCTTCTGTTTGTACTTCAGACATTTGTGACTTATTATAGATCCTGGAGAAGTGTTGTTGCCATATCTCCATCGGCACTTGAGAGGTTATGGCGGCCTCTAGTATTAATATACAGGGTGAAGCGTAATTCGCGCACTCGGGCGTCGCAGCGCGACTCCTCACATGCCAGCAATAAAAAAATGTCTCTTACAAAATTTCGTCTTGCGAGTATATCCGGCAGAAAAACGACGTTGAAAAGTAACAATCTGGCAACACTGTAACCACATGTAAGGTAACTAACTCTGTCAGCAGAAGTTAGTCGTACTGTACAGTTGGTGCAGTGGATAGAGTTTTGGGTTAGCATGCAGGAGGTCGAGTGTTCGATCCTGGTTTGAGGCGTATGTTTTTTATTTCGTAAATGTAGTCCAGGTGGTATGGTACCTGGCATCTTAATCGTCAACAGCGATTGCAGTGGGTCCTCTAGAAACCATTTGCCCTTACATACTACGATCCCAGAAATGGATGAACAATCGTTTTCATTGGTCAGCTTTGAAAGGCGCCCTTTCCACGTCGTGGGCGTGAATTTATTCGCACCACTTCATCTACTAGATGTGAAACCCGCTTTCTTTGTACCCTCCTCCAATGATCCCATACATTAGTACCAACTATTATTCTTGCCTCGTTCAGGTCCATTACATTTCGTTAGGGCCTTACGTTACCAGTAGGCCTAGCAACGTGCTCTGCGAATAATGTCCAAACTCGGTTACAATTTGTATGTGTTATCACCATGGTCCCGATAATTCTGCCTTTCAACATTGCGTCTGGTAACCGCATGCTGTTTAGTACGTATCTCAATGCATTATTATTATTATTATTATTATTATTATTATTATTATTATTATTATTATTATTATTATTATTATTATTATTATTTTGTTGTAAATGTAGGATACATATGACCTTAGAAACGGTGTCTTACTGTATTACAGTAGGTAATGTCAGATGGAAATTAGCAAATAAAAAATGCGCCTCAACCCAGGATCGAACCATCGACCTCCTGCATGCCAACCAAAAACTCTACCCACTGCACTAACTCTACAGCACGACTAATATGTGCTGACAGAGGTAGTTACTCTACATGTGGTTACAGTGTTGCCAGACTGCCACACTTCAACGTCCTTTTTCTGCCGGATATACTCGCAGGACGAAGTTTTGTGAGAGACATTTTTTTATTGCTGGCATGTAAGGAGACGCGCTGCGACGCTCGAGTGCGCGAATTACGCTTCATCCTGTATGTGCATAAACTCATATATGTTTTATAAACTCCTTGAACTTTGTTTATGTTTCGAAGACTTCTGTATATTGATGTTCTGTGCTTTAATATTATCTATATTCACTCTGATTATTATTCATGTTTTACGTTCGTCCCCACGATAGTTGGAGTGTTAATTAAACAGGGTATGATGCGCAAAGGTATCACCCAAATATCACTATAAAATTTGTCACAAATGGAACATAATAATTGCTTTTACACATATCAAGTGAAAAATCCCTGGCAAATTAATAAATACCGTCGTTATTTGAGAAATATGAAAACATACTTAAGGCTTGTAGACAGGACTGGTTTATGTCGTACTACGCTGCTGGTGCCGTCTTTTGTTACTTTCTTCAGGTCCAGGGCTAGGACCGTGGAATGGGAGGGCTATGTCTGTGGATTCTCATTATCCTTGTCCATTCGCTGCTGGTGCCGTCTTTTGTTACTTTCTTCAGGTCCAGGCAACGAGCTAGAATAACATAGAGAGGCGGAAGCGCTGCCTGGGTGAACCTAATAGAACGAACGTCCGCCATGTTTCCTGTGGTCACACAAGCAAGGGGGCATGGCCTTTAAATGACGAAAAGTGTAGAAAATGCGCATTTTAGAATCGCTGGGGGAGAATTAAAGACCGTTGCCGAAAGCCTGAAGCATGAAAGCGAATACCGCCACTTCATCATACTGCGGCACGAGGCCAACATCACGATCAGTTGATTGTAGGGTAGTTTGAAATCATCGCGCAGTGACATACGAATGGGCCTCGAAATCGGAACAAGAGCGTTACCCTGCTTGGCTGTTGTGGTTAAGCGTAAATTAGAATAAAAACGATGGACATAAATATTTATGACAGGAAACCTTAAAATCATAGGGACCTACAATAGGTTACAACCTCATTCTGTTCATATTTTTTAAATTATTGCATCCTCATGAGTACTGTGTTCCTTTCTTAATCTGTTTACCCTCCCGGGTTCGTTTTTCCCACGGACTCAGTGACGGGGGATACAACTGTGAGGGAGGGCTGCACCTGCTATGTTGAACAGGGGCCTTGTGGGGGGGGGGGAGAAGGAAGCGGCCGTGGCCTTAAGTTAGGTACCATCCCGGCATTTGCCTGGAGGAGAAGTGAGAAACCTCGGAAAATCACTTCGAGGATGGCTGAAGTGGGAGTCGAACCCACTTCTACTCAGTTGACCTCCCCAGGCAGACAGAATCCCGTTACAGCCCTCGTGCCCCTTTTCAAATTTCGTGGCGGAGCTGGGAATCGAACCCGGGCTTCCAGGGGTGGCAGCTACTCACGCTAACCAGTGCACCACAGAGGCGGCCCATGAATACTTTACCACAATAATCGTTTAGTGTAATTATTTATTATAATGTAGGGGGATATCATGTTTCTCCCATTACCATATCATACTGGGATTACTAGCTGAAAGGTAAGCTTGAAAGTTGTCCATTATGAAGTGTGGCATAGTTTTAAAAACCAAGGCAACAGACATCTACAATAAAGGCTGTATACATTTCAAAAATAGCAGTAAAATACTGTATTTATCATACTTGGTGTACGTTTGAACGAAATAAGTGTTTTTTTGTGGTTACGTTTTCTTGGTGGTGGGCGCTCCGTTTCCTTTATTTGTAAATGTGAATGAAAATTAAATAGGGCTGGAAATGTACAGAGCATAAGCAACTGAATTGAGTGGGATACCATTTATCTCTTTTCGCCCTCACAACGCATTGTTCGGTTAATTCCTTGTTCTTTAAACGAAATCTGAAACAAAATTCGACAAATAATTACCTTGGCTATCCGTACTTTCGCTAAGTAAACAATAAAATGGATTTAATTACAAACAGAAATTACAAAAAGGAATCTCGGCTATAATTCAGTAATACTTACTTAAAGTACGATATATCCTTGGTTTTATTACTCCGATTAGTACAACCATACGCTGAGCTTACGGCTGGCATTCTTGAAAGCGAGAATCTATGTTTTCACTTCTTAAAACTTAGGGAATTAAATTGGCATGCATGATCTCCCTGTCACCTCAATATATGCTCTCGCGCCAATTCGCTTTGTTTTGACAACCGCAAATATGGCTGCCCCTTATCAACTTGCTTCAAGCAGGGAGCGCTGATGTCAGGTATACAGCCCCTCTATGTTATTCTAGCTCGTTGGGTCCAGGGCTAGCACCGTGGAATGGGAGTGCTATGTCTGTAAATTCTCATTGTCTTTTGCCAGTACAAACAGCAAAATGGAGGTCAAAAGAAAAATAGCATGATCCCTGGACCAATAAATATTTTTATTTCTGTTCGAAAGAAATAAATCACTAGTCCACTGAATTTTTCTTGTGTACATTGGCCATACCATTTTGTCGCCTATTAAATATTGCATATAGCGATACAATTCATGAAATGATGTCATTGACAAGAGAAGAATGAAACGAAAGCAAAGAACTTCAGTGATTACAGATATCACACACGAAATTGTTCAAAGTGTAAGACAAAAGACATACGTGTGTCACTGTGAGCGCAACACCAAATGTACTTGTAAAGTGGTAAAGTACGTATTAATATTCTCCAAAAAACATATTTCTTAATTTGCCAGGGATTTTTCACTTGATATGTGTAAAAGTAATTATTATGTTCCATTTGTGACAAATTTTAAAGTGATATTTAGGTGATACCAATGCGCACTATACCCATTAAACACATTAATACACCATCCCTGTTCTATTATTCAAGTACATAATCATCATCAATAACTACATTGGTGACCCCGACGTGATATTAAAATACGGCGCGGAACACATTTTGTGGTTAGTCAAGTGTGAAAATGACCGATGCCAGCAACGAAACAAATCCACCGCCAACAACAGTATGGAACGAAGCGGGTATTGCTCGCATTTCAGCGAAGATTCCGCCCATCTGGAAGAAAAACATAAAGGTATGGTTTCTTCAAGTTGAAACACAGTTTACTATGTTGGGTATCACTAACGAAACCACGAAATTTAATCATGTTATTGCGTCATTCGAAGTGGATATTGTAGAATTAATTTCCGACTTTTTGTCTCGACCATTATCTACCACTTCGTTCACAGAGCTTAAAACAAGACTAATTCAGGAATTTGAAGTGTCAGAGAATAGGAAATGACGAAATTATTAACAGAATTAGAATTAGGTGATAAGAAGCCAACTCGGCTCTTGCGTGAGATGCGAACTTTAGCCGGTATCAGTGGCGGCTCGTTTGGGAGGCGCTAAGGCGCGCGCCCCCCACGGGGTTCCATTAAATTCGGGAATTTTAATCTTAAATGTTAACAAGGGAAATATTTTACTATAAGATTATATTCAAGGGCGCGAGTTGTACTGTGCTGCGGCGCGATGCGCTGCTGACCCTACGCAGGAGGGCGCTCTCTCACAGCGGACCAAATACTCCCGAGTCTCGCTTGACTGGCCTTGAGGGAGCCAATCAGAGGCGCAGTAGAGATGTGCTGTTCTACGGAGATTCCGGCGCGTTTCTGCCGCGGCCCATCGTTGCAGCCAACCTACCCGAAACATTGGTGATCTGATTTCTATTTAACAGGGGTCAGTTTATGCCATTTCTCTCCTAAAACTAGGAACTATTTTACTGAGGCACTTACCTGAGTTAAATGTGCCGGTATACATTTAAAATAGTCTTGTAATTTTTAGGATTATTAACTAACGAAACGAGTAACGACTGTAACTACTGGCTCCTCGCACTTGACTCATGTTGGCCATACTCACTGGAGAGCGCGATGTTTAACTTTGTGTTGATGAATGACCGTGATGTGACTGTGACAAGGTGAAATTAGGAGAAACTTTGTGATTTATATGTAGGCGTAGTGTTATGTATGCACTTCGTACAGTATGATTACCGTCGAACATATTAAAGAACTAACGTTTTCTTCTCTTTCTACCGAGAAGAAAGTCGAACTGAAGGAGTGTTTTAGGCCGACTCCAGACTTCTTGTTGAAAAAACCGGAGACAAAGAAAAATGAAAATAGGGCTTTCCAAAGACAAATTAGTTCTCCTGACGTATATAACAAGAACGCGCGGATGTGTGGAAGTGATATCTCAGAAACGTTTTACTGCTTTCCTTGCCCGCTATTCTCCCGTTCTAGGAAAGGAGATAAATGGATCACCAAGGGGTGATATCAATAGTACCATGGACTTTGAAATGCTTGGTGAAGTCAATGTCGTGTCTTGTGTAAGTGATCACTACAATGGAACTATTCGTAAACATAACTCGATGGTGGACAAGAACAGGCAAATATTATTATTATTATTATTATTATTATTATTATTATTATTATTATTATTATTATTATTATTATTATTATTATTATTATTATTATGTTCAGTCTTCAGCCCTAAGGCTGGTTGGATCCTCAACAGCTCTGCCATCAGCTGTCATAGATGGCCTAGGCATCACTGAAGAGGCATACTAGGGAAATGAGGAGTGAGGTAGTTTCCCGTTGCTTTCCTCACTGAGCCAGAAGTTGCTGTTACATATCAGTCTGCAAAGCCCACTGAAATGCACGCACCAACCGACTCTATGAGCAACATTTTCACACCATTCATAACAGGGACAAGCTGCAGAAGGAATGGAATTACTAGCATCGCTCATACCTCAGTCACTTTCATATTGTCAAAGCCAAGGATAAGACAGAGACAGATCATTGAAAGTAACAAAATTGCTCTAGCCCATACCAGAAGACATAGTGCACTGTAAACACTAGGTCCTGCCAGTAAAGGCATATAATAATAATAATAATAATAATAATAATAATAATAATAATAATAATAATAATAATAATAATAATCATCATCATCATCATCATCATCATCAAAACAATTGCGTATGCATTGCACCGTATAGTGTTCGAATTGTGTATCTTGATAACATATTTTGAAGAACTTGAGATATTTGTGGAATTATGAAACTAAGGTGCGCCCCCCACTTCTGATATCCACAAGCCGCCACTGGCCGGTATGCAAGTCAAGGACGATTTCTTGAAAACCATATTTATGCAGAGGCTTCCTGTTACCGCACGTTCTATATTAGCTACAAGTAAAGATAATCTGGACACCATAGCCACTATGACTGACAAAATTGTTGAAATTTCACAACCGGGATTAAATATTTGTGCTCAAACCGCGCAGGCACCACCAACCACTGCAGTCAATAAAATAAATGATGCCAGTAACGATCGTATCTCAAGACTAGAAATGCAGATCACTGAATTAACACTGACAATCAATGAACTGAAAACGTCACGTTCTTCAAGAAGTAGCTTACGTTCATCTCGTTCCTCACCACGAAGATCTCGAGACAGGTCCCGGTCAGCCCATTCTTTTAACCCTAATGGAGCACTATGTTGGTATCACTCTAAATATGGCAGCAGGGCAAAGAAATGGCAGAGCCCATGCTCATATCAACCACCTTCCGCTCAGAATTCTAACATGCAGTAAAACTAAAACGCTCCACACTAGCGGCGGCAGGTTATCGGAGTCATTTTTCACGCCGCCTATTTCTCACAGACAGAAGTAGCAGAAGACGTTTCCTAATCGATACCGGAGCTGACATTTCTGTGATTCCGCCTTCGGATAGTGATCGCCCCCAAAAAAGAGATCGTAAACTTTATGCAGCAAACGGCACTGGTATTAATATTTACGGAGAGCGTCTACTAGTACGCAATTTCACATGGAATTTCGTAATTGCAGATGTGGAATCACCGATTATCGGAGCCGACTTCATTCACCATTACAACCTTGTAGTAGATCTAAAAAACAGGCGACTCATTGACCCATTAACATCAGCAGAGACACCTGGCACATTGATTAAAGTCTCTGGCATAGAAACAGTTTATGTAATGCCACCAAATCAAAAACATGCTGACATTCTAAAGAAATTTCCCAACTTGCTCCATGAAAACGTCCATTTCGACATACCAGATACCTCTGTCTATCACACCATTGTCACAGAAGGACATCCTGTAGCAGCAAAGGCACGACGACTACCACCAGATAAACTCAAAGCAGCTAAAGCAGAGTTCCAACAAATGATCGATATGAAAATCTGCCAGCCGTCAAAGAGCGCCTGGGCAAGTCCCCTCCACTTAGTTCCCAAGAAAGACGGATCCTGGAGACCTTGTGGAGATTACCGTGCTCTCAACAACATCACCAAGCCTGACAGATATCCTATTCTTAACCTTCAAGATTTTAACAGCCAACTACATGGAAAACGAATATTTTCAAAAATAGATCTGATCAGAGCTTATCATCACATCCCTGTACATCCAGACGATGTACCTAAGACAGCAGTGATAACTCCATTTGGTTTGTTCGAATTTTTGCGCACCCCATTTGGACTCCGTAATGCGGCTCAAACTTTTCAAAGATATATCGACAGTATACTCAGAGACTTCGATTTCGTGTACTGTTATATAGATGACATCCTAGTGGCATCACAAGATGAAGAAGAGCACAAGAAGCATCTTCAAATGCTTTTCGAACGACTCAGTAAGTTCAACATCAGAATCAATCTGAACAAATGCATTTTCAGTTCAACAGAAGTACCTTTCCTGGGATATGTGATATATGAAGAAGGAATCAGACCACTACCAGAGCGAGTACAAACCATTGTTGACTATCCCCTACCCACAACAGTAAAAGAACTGCGCCGCTTTCTTGGCCTCATTAACTTTTACCGAAGAGCACTGCCAAATTCAGCCAGTAAACAAGCAGAGCTTTTGAACCTTCTCCACGGGACTAAGAAAAATGACAACAGAAAAATTAATTGGACAGAAAATCTTCGACAAGCCTTTAATGACCTAAAAGATAGCTTGGCCGATTCAGCATTTCTAGCTCATCCATCTTCAAATTTACCTCTAATTGTAATGGTAGATGCCTCAGATTATGCTGTTGGTGCATCATTGCAACAAATCAAAGACAATAATCTGCAACCATTAGCATTCTTCTCCAACAAACTGACAAATACAGAGAGGAATTACTCAACCTATGATAAAGAACTCCTCGCTGCCTACTCAGCTGTGAAGCACTTTCAGTACATGCTTGAAGGACTTAATTTTCCAATTTACACCGACCACAAGCCACTCACTTTCATGTTCAAGCAACGTTAAGACAAAGCTTCTCCACGTCAGATCCGACACATTAGTTTCATCGGACAATTCACCACAGACATACGTTACACTACTGGAATGGAGAACATCGCAGCTGATGTTTGTTCACGAATTGCTTCAATCACTACACCTCCAACTGTTACGATGGAAGAAATAGCAGAAAGCCAACAATGTCACGAAGAACTTCTACACATTAAGAATACGTCACTTGCACTTCGAACAATAATGTTGCCCAATGGTAAAGAACTCGTTTGCGACATGACTGAAGATATGATTCGCCCATATGTACCTCGACAACTACGACAGGCAATTTTCAACTCGCTACACAATCTAGCTCACCCTGGTGTTCAAGCAACCCTTCATTTAGTAAAAAAGCACTTCATTTGGCCATCACTAAGAAAGGACGTAAAGACCTGGACATCAGCATGTATTCCTTGCTAACGAAGTAAAGTCTGGAGACACACCAACAGTGCAGTGGGACAGTATCCTCCAACGGCAGCAAGATTCAGTCACATTAACGTGGACGTAGTCGGACCACTACCTCTATCACAAGGATATCGCTATTTACTAACAATTATTGATCGTTTCTCCCGATGGCCAGAAGCAGTCCCATTAGCTGACATCACAGCAGAAGGAGTTTCATTTGCCATAGTCTCAACATGGATATCTCGTTCTGGCGTGCCTCATATCATAACTACTGACCGCGGAAGGCAGTTTGAATGTCAACTTCTCAAATGCCTCACACGCACACTGGGCATCGTCCACATTAAAACGACAGCATATCATCCGGCAGCAAATGGAAAAATTGAACGCTGGCACCGTCAATTAAAATCTGCTTTGAAGGCACAGATGTCTGATGATTGGGTTTCGAAGCTTCCTCTGGTCTTGTTAGGTCTTCGTTCCTACATAATTCCGCAAGTCAACACCTCACCAGTGGAAATGACTTACCGTTCAACAATTAGGCTACCAGGAGTATTTCTCAACGAACAGAAATTAGTAACTGACATCCCAACCTTCGTTTTCAAATTGAAGGAACAGTTGAGGAACCTAAGACCAGTCCCAACAGAACATCACGACCACAAAAAGATCTTTGTTCACCCACGGCTGATGACGAGCAAGTTCGTTTTCGTTCGACATGATGCTGTCAGAACACCTCTTCAATCACCATATGACGGGCCATATCCAGTCCTGTCTCGCAGTGACAAACACTTCGAGGTGGAAATGCCAACAGGGAAACAAACTATTAGCATTGACAGATTAAAACCTGTCTTCCTTCTGACAGACCAATCATCGGACAACAAGGAAGACACATCTGGAGAAACCACTTTGGACATTCCGTCGAGTTCCATTCCAAAGACTGTCAACCTTCAGATGAAGACAGGCAGCACTCAATCCAATACACCCGCACCACGGATCACCAGATCAGGTCGAAGGGTCACCTTCCCTCGAAAATACATGGACGCTGTCACTGCGGAGGGAGTGTGTGGCGGCCTCTAGTATTAATATATGTGCATAAACTCATATATGTTTTATAAACTCCTTGAACTTTGTTTATGTTTCGAAGACTTCTATATATTGATGTTCTGTGCTTTAATATTATCTATATTCTATATGTTTTACGTTCGTCCCCACGATAGTCGGAGTGTTACTTAAACACATTAATACACCATCCCTGTTCTATTATTCAAGTACATAATCATCATCAATAACTACACGTTTATGTTACATCATCGACATGGGCGCCCGCAAGGGGGGGCACTTGCCCCCCGCCCTGGAATTCTAAAATGTTTATGTTCAATTGTTTAATATCATACCAGATTATTTCATAAACTGCAATTACTGACAGTCACCTAGCATCTGTTATAACCGGAAATTTCTGTAAACAATTTAATGTTGCTGACGTTATATTGGTTTTTATATTCAAGAAAATTGTTAATGTGCCCCCCCCCCCCCTGGAAAAGATTCTGTGGGCGCCCATGATCATCGAGGTTCCAGTATTTTATAAGGGGTGTTTTCCCGCTTCTGTTATGATTTCAAGCTCTTTCTTTCTGGCATACTGAAGAATCTTTTCTTTCATTAGGATTCTATACCTTCTTCTTTCCTCTGTGAATTCTCTCAGTGCTTCGGCTGTTTGGTTTCTCTCCATTTATGCAGTTTATCTAGTGTCGATCTTCTTAGGATGTAATATTCTTCATCAAACCAAGCTTTGCTTATTCTCTTTGGAGGTTTCTCTCTAGTTGGTTTAATGAGGGATTCCTCAAGCATCTCTAATGGTCTATATTTCCAGTCTGAATGAGCGCTACGATTGAGACTCTGTCCAGATTTTCATTGAGTGTTTTCGTATTCCATCTTTGCACTGCTCTTTTGGATTCTATTAATTCTATGAAGAAGTTGATCAGGATCGGTATGTGCTTCCGCATGGACGTCCATAAGAGCTTCTGATTCGTTGGCTTTATGTCTTTTCCTCTATAAAATATTAAGTCCATCACACTAGATCCGTTGTGAGCAATACAGGTTGGTAGTACCTCCATGCTGGTTGGAGAGAATCATTCTTCCTCCAGCATTTCGAAGACCGCGAGAGCTTTCCTGTCGGGTGTGTCTTTGGAACAATTAAAGTCATCGGCTAATATTAGGGGGATTGATGTATCAACATTCTGAAGGGCGTGTAAGATTGATTCTATGACGGGTTCAGTTGTAGCCGTGGGTGTCATGTACCAATGACTGCTAACTGTTTGAATACCGGTATAACGATCGCAGTGTTTTCTTCGAAATGTTTACTAATTAGTTGGCCTAAGGATGGCTTATAAAAGCATGATAGTCCACCAGAGGGTGCAGAAGAAAAGTTTCTGTGGCTACTAATAGGTCTTGGTCCATTAAAGAGAATTCCTGAGCTTTCATTAGGAATCTTAACCTTCGACATTCCAGAGAAGTAGTTTCAGCTCGGAATTGACGAAACCGAAAGGGCCGAAATGTTACATCCCGTGGTCAGATTTCAGTTCATTATACTTCCTACCCCTCAATACCTTTCAATGGACTCGTCCACAGTTCCGTCACACCACTGTTATCCCCATCCTCTTTGGTTATCCCCAACCCCTCTCCACTCCTTTAGTGAGTGACAAACTGGCTATCCGGTCGTTTCCTTCGCACGCGACTCTCCGTTCTATTCAACCATAGGTGACTCATGGCGTAGACTTATTTATAATGCAGAAAGTGCACTGTTACCATTCATTGTTGAGTAGAGCGAGAAGGACCATTGTCTAGATGTGTGTTAAGTGAAATTAAACATCATTTTAAAAGTATTTTCCATAAACAGAACTTGAATATTTATTTTCAATTCCATCAGCAAAAGGCAATCTCATTATCATAATTATTATGTTAAAAAGTGTTTGTCTGTGTTTAAATAGTATTATCTTACATTATTGTAACAATAAATAGCGCATTAAGTAAGCGTTTGGTGTTTTATTGATTTCCGGTCTAAAAGATTCCTGACGTTACACTCGCGGTTTAATTAGTTTTCAAATTCCTCCTTTAAATAAAATTTATTTTAATTTTTGCTTCCATTTCATTTGTTCAGAGAGGTTTATTACCTAGTTGTAGTTCCTCTTAAAAGAGAAACCACCACCACCATTGTCAACAGTGAAGCTTGTTAAATAAAAGGAACATGAGAACAATGACAGTAACCAAGGTTACATTCTACTAGAAATTGTATTCAGGTGAGGACATGCTGTACTTCCATAGCACATTCTAAAACATGATTATATGATAAGCAATATGTTAAAATATATCAAAGATATCTGTTATAGCTGCCTGCTGTCATTTCTTGATGGATACAGTACTTTTGCATCCATCTCTTGGCACAGGCCAGAGCAAAGTGTAGCTTACACTGAAGTCCCAGTCTCATACATGGCTGTGACAATATTGAAGCTGCTGGGGTATGGGTGTTGCTGAGCAATGGCATTCAAAGCAGAACCAGTGCGTCTGAGTGTCATGAAAAGTGCTGCTCATAGGGTCAGTTGTGCTACAATAGCACTGTCTGGCCCAGTGAGGAAAGCAATGGCAAACTACCTCACTCCTCGTCTTGCCTAGTACGCCTCATTTTGGTGCTGCCATTGATTTTTGTGGTTTTCCTATAACTGCATAGCCTTTGGTGGTGCTGTTTGAGGATCCAACCAGCCTCTGGGCTGATGACCTAACAGACACAGATATCTGTTATAACTGCAGGAGACCATGGCTCAATGTACAAAAGCACCACAGCTCATGATCCTGCTAACGGAGAACGATAAATTCAAAAACGAAGTTTCTTAGGGATATATTTTCAAAATAATTAACCGTCAGAATAATAAATTGGTCATGCTCCTGGAAGAATGTTTTCCACAGTCTCGGAACTTAATGTAAATCAGGGATATTTGTTACACCGCATTATATTGTTTTTAATGTTGCAGTATTATGTTCAGTTATTGTCATCATAATATGTGTATATATGTATAACTTATATACCTGTATATATATTACACAAGTTTTCTCCGATCATCAGTTATCATAAATTATAGTTTCGTTTTTTATGAGTTTCGACTTGACAGTTACCCAGAAGTCAGACGATGGTGCCAAATTGCTACGAACACAAACAGCTGATTTACGATGCACAAAACGAACGGAAATGTATAAACTGGAATATAAGTCCATAATTAATTATTCTTTGTAGCAACCTACATGATTCACATAAGGTGAACAGTAACACACAACACATTTAAGATAAGACTACGAGATAAAAATATGGCAATGCTCGAACAGATAAAACGCGAGAAAAATAAATTAAATTTCTACTCACTATGTAGAATATCTCGCGTTGTTGTTAGATTCAATTCCCCGTAAAGAAGGAAATAATCCTACAAAGGGAACACACCACTCATTTCTGAGTCACTATCGGCATTGTCATCGCCTGTTGAGGTTTCACTCTAGCCTGACCCTAAAGAGATAAAAGTTTTCAACATAATCGTCTGTGAGACTTTCTTTCTCCAAGCTTTACTTTTTTTTTTTTTTTTTTTTGCTTTACGTTGCACCGACACAGACAGGTCTTATGGCGACGATGGGAGAGGAAAGGCCTAGGAATGGGAAGGAAGCGGCCGTGGCCTTAATTAAGGTACATCCCAAGCATTTGCCTGGTGTGAAAATGCGAAACCACGGAAAACCATCTTCAGGGCTGCCGACAGTGGGACTCGAACCCACTATCTCCCGGATGCAAGCTCACAGCTGCGCGCTCCTAACCGCACGGCCAACTCGCCCGGTTCTCCCAAGCTTTAATCATCTCGGATTTCGTGTGTCTCACAACGTTGCTCCAGTCCTCCGCACTTATACGGCCAACGGCTTCAAAACTAAGTCTTTCAACTTCCGAAACTGAGAAGATTCGGTTATTCTCAGATACATAATCCTTCACTTAGATCCAAATCAGTTTTATGGCGTTAAAGTGGCAATGGTATGGTAGAAGGTGAACTACTTTATGCCCATGCCTTCTGGCTATTTCATCCGCCACATTAACTGGGCATTGGGGCTTGTTTTGTTTCACAAGATACATGAAGTCCCCCTTCCTCATATCATCGCGAACCGAAATATTGTGCTCCTTCAACCATTTAATCAACTCATTCTTTCTAGCCGCAATTGTTGGTGCTTTGTCAAGAATGACTCCCTAACATTACAAACAATTTTCCGGGCCTGGCTCCTTAGTGGAGTACCGCATCCGAAGGGGTTTCTTCTCTTGGGAGCTTCATCCTTAGACGTAGGCATCGACATGACAGAATATCAAATTCACACACGGGCCTAAAATTAACTTACTATATAACTTTGTTTGTTTTGTAATCTGTTTTCCCTCCAGGGTCGGTTTTTCCCTCGGACTCAGCGAGGGATCCCACCTCTACCGCCTCAAGGGCAGTGTCCTGAAGCTTCAGACTCTGGGTCGGGGATCTAACTGGGAAGGATGACCAGTACCTCACCCAGGCGGCCTCACCTGCTATGCTGAACAGGGGCCTTGTGGGCAGATGGGAAGTTTGGAGAGGATAGACAAGGAAGAGGGAAGGAAGCAGCTATGGCCTTAAGTTAGGTACCATCCTGGCATTTGCCTGGAGGAGAAGTGGGAAACCACGGAAAACCACTTCCAGGATGGCTGAGGAGGGAATCGAACCCCCCTCTACTCAGTTGACCTCCCGAGGCTGTTGGACCCCGTTCCAGCCCTCGTACCACTTTTCAAATTTCGTGGTAGAGCCGGGAATTGAACCCGGGCCTCTGGGGGTGGCAGCTAATCACACTAACCACTACACCACAGAGGCGGACTTACTATATAACTACCGAACGAAATATTAAACTAAGCTAATATATAAACTAGATCACTATTGTACCTTGTTACACACTATTCACTACAATATAACATGCTATATTATTAAAAATACTAAACCATGCATTTATAAACTCTACACTACGAAATACGAGTATAAACGAACAATCTAGCACAAAGACTGCCAAAAGAACTGAGCACGATACAACACACAGCTAATAGCACGTGGTTACAGTAAACAACAGATCGACAACACTGCTATCCGAAACTGGAGTCTAACGCGCTCTATTAGAGCGATCGGCTGCCTGTGATTGGCTGTTGATTCGTTCACTTACCCTCCACCAAAAGGCAGCACTCAAACGTCAAGTCGAAACTTATAATAACCGAACACTAGCTCACTATGTGAATCAGTGGTAAGGTGTATGCCTCTTGATCCCTAAATCATAGGTTGCAATTTGCAAAAGTAGTTGGAGAGTTGAAGGGCAAAATTGGCAACTGATACTCCATGGTGCACCATCGGCAAGTAAAAGATGTATGGTTATACATTTGGTGTTTGCTCAACAAAATTAAATTGCACCCGTAGATCGCCCAACCGGGTTCTGTACGGCAAAAAGAAATAATGCCTGTACATGATAGCATACGTAATGAGACTATTATCGAATTTGCGCAGGGTGGAATAGTTACTGCAATAGCACTAGTATTCCTATTACCAAAAACTATAATCTTTAAAGATCATGTAAAATATCAGTTAATATGAACCTTTGAACTATTCTAAGTGAGTTTATCTGTTGACTTAACATGCTACCGGTTGTCTACAGATTATGATAAAAAAGTGCCATGCAACTGGTGATTGTCATAAAAAAGTATTTTAAGACCGGGCCTAAAAGAATATGATACATTGCAGTTAAACCGCATTTGATATTGGCTGCCTTTCCAGGCTTCTGAAGTTTCTTGAGTCTATTAAAAGTACAACATCAATCATTTATTATATATTAACCCGCGGCAACTCACATGGTGGCTCTTTAACTCTGCAGACCGGTTACCTCCTCCGCAATATCCATGGTGGTAGTATTACCAAGCAAATCTGCTGTTGCAGCAGTCCCGCAGTCGGCAGGAGTCTCGTCTGGAGTGAGGACTGTTAGACTGTGGTGCTTTAGATCATGCACGGGCTCTCACGTAACAAATGTTGTAATCTTTTGGACCATGCGCGAGTGCTCGTGTGCTATAATTTGTGTTACCAAGATGAATTCAGTTGAACAAGAAAACATTGTTAGGTTGCTTGAAACTGTTGAAAAAGAGGAATTACATAATTAAGAACTAGAAAGAGAACTAGATGCACTTAAAAGGAAAACAAAAGTGATGAAGAATTGTATTCGAAGGAAGAGGCAGACGATGTAGAAGATGTTGTTGAGAATTATGACCACAACATCGACACTGAAGAATCTGCTGACTCTGAAGATGAAGAAATGAATGTGAATCAATGCAATATTCCTGAATATACTGGAAGAGATATTACTACAGCATGTGGAGCAGACACTGGCCACAGGTGTACCAGACGGCGTAATACTGTTATCCACCTGCCTGCCAACCAACCGAGCCAGAAATGTCACTTACCATTGGAATTGTGGATGCTCCTTTTCCCGGATAATTCACTGGACCATATTGTTCAGTACACTAATATTTGCATTGCACAGTCAAGAGAAAATTATGAGAGAGACAGGGACTCTGTCGATACTAATAGAGCTGAGATAAATTCGGTCATCGGTTTGTTGTACTTAGCTGGGGTACTAAAATCTTCCGACACTAATCTGAGACATTTATAGGCAACAGACAGAATTGGTGTAGAACAATTCCATACTACTATGAGTCAGGAGAGATTAAAATTCCTTCTGCCAGCTATTCGGTTTGATTACTCAATGACCACCTTCTAGACCAATCACCAGTTGGTGATGGTTCACAAACTAAGACGTGACTACAATACCGGACACTACGAAACATTAGTCTGATTTTAAAATACTTGCCAGATGATGGTAAATCTGAAAGTAGGGTTTTCCCTTGTTGGACATTGCTGTATGTAACATTGTTAATATGAACATGCATGTCTGCGTTGCTCAGAGAATTAATGGATTCTTCAATACAATGGTAACTTTTGTAAGCACTCTGATGCTGATCTTGGTTATAATACGGTACAGGAGAAAAGTGAGGGAAGGTTCTCAATCATCAGTGATTGATTGTTAAGTGATTCAGAAAAGGAGATTTAAATGTATGATCTGCATGCATCACATGTTCTGCTCCACATGACTTTAAATTTTAACATATCTTATACAGGAATGCAGCAATCCCTCAATATCTTCATTTAAAGATTTCCTTAAACAACTCCTACATGTGGTCCAGTAAAAACTGTGTATTTTTAGTGTTGAAAATACTTCTCAGCAGACAATACTGCGAAAAACGTAAAATTAAGCAATTTCCTCAATTGTGCCAAAAGTTGAAGGGCTAAAGGACCTAGAAAAGTTTCAAATTGTGAGCCTTGAAAAGCTCTATCAAAATAAGAAAACAAATTTGGAAAATCACTTCCGGCCTAAATGCAGTTACGAAGAAACAGCCTAAAATCGCTTGTTTCTTTAATCGTTTCCTTTTTTATTCAAATCCTACCAAATTATTTACATAATTCTTCCTATAATGTGTTCCTTAGTTCAATACCCTCAAGTGGTTTTTGATTTTTAATGTCCACACTGAATGTAATTATAAGGGCTTAAGTAAAACTCTGCATTGACTCACATTAGCACTCATAGTAGTAGAAAATGACAAACTGCTGATCTAATTCAACCAGAAAACTATGATTAAGAAGAGGATTGTAATTGTAGGTATAAATAAAGAATATACTCTCATACTACATTTTACTTACCTAAAATGCATAGCTCTTATCCCTAGGATGGTTTCACTATAGAGTTGTTTGCCTGAAGGCATCACATTGGCGTGAGAATACCGATTCCCTGGCCAGGTAAAAATCCAAATCTTTTGGATAGTTACAGGCCAATATGTCTTACAAATTGCCTTTGTAATCTACTTGAAAAGATTGTGAACTAGCCATGGGAAAGGACTACCAGTGTAGTTTTTACTCTCATCGAACTGCCAGCGATAACCTGGTCTGACTGGAGAATGTCACTCAGGAAGCCTTTCTCTGGAAGGAACACGTAGTGGCTGTGGTTTTTGACCCGGAAAAATATTATGACACTACTTGGCAATATGGGATTACCTCCAGACTACACCAATGGGCAATTTAGGGAAAGTTGCCGATGTTTTTTGGGGACTTCATGCCCTTCCGGCTCTTTCAAGTCCGAATAGGGAATGCTTTTTCTCAATATTACTTTCCAAGAAAATGGAGTACCACAGGGATTTTTAATGAGTGTCACGCTGTCAGTAGCGAGAGTGACTGCTAGTAAAAACAGGTGGAAACATTGGCAGGAGAATATTCTGAATGAGGAGATAAATGCTGTTAGAGATAAACTCGATGGATGAAACTGGCTTTGGTGGTAAGGATAATTTGAGGCAAATGGCAGAAGAGGTTACCTCGGAGGTTACTGAACTCAGCCATGGATAGCACAAAATATAAATTTCATGTTTCTGTATTGATAGCAAAACTAATAATCTTTAAATCACTATAAGAATGATTTATTATGAACCAATATCCTCCTTATTTAATTACATTATGGTATAATGTGAATTTAAAAAAACAGATGTCACATTTGTCACATCTATACATGATTTGATCCTAATTGGATCTTCTTCAGCAGAATGCTTAAAACTGGCATATACATATCATAGTTAAAAATTTTAAATTTAAGCCAGAAAGATGTTATAAATATTAAAATGTTCTTTTAACCCGTGAGGGGTCGCGTCCGGTCGTTTCAACCATTTCTGTTTATTTTGATCAATCCTTCCGTGAACACTGTTTATTACACTTCCAACCCCTCAGTACCTTTCAATGGACTCATCCATACTTCTGTCTCACCACTGTTCTCACTCTCAACTCCTTGAGTGAGTGACAAGCCGGCCATCCGGTTGTTTCGTTCGCACGCAACTCCTCACGTTACTCATCTCCGTTCTAGTCAACCATGCGCGACTCATGGCGTAGACTTATTTATAATGTGGAAAGTGCACTGTTATAATTCATTGTTGAGTAGAGGAAGAAGGAGCATTGTTTAGATGTGTGTTTAATGAAATTTAACATAATTTTAAAAGTATTTTCCATAAAGAGAACTTGAATTTTTATTTGCAAATTCATCAGCCAAAGGCACTCTCATTATTATAATTATGTTAAAATGGTTTGTCTCTGTTTAAATACTATTATCTTATATTATTGTAACAATAAGTAGCGTATTAAGTAAGCGTTTGATGCTTTATTGATTTCCGGTCGAAACAACCGTACGCGACTCCTGAAGTTACACTCGGCCACGCGACCCCTTGCGGGTTAAAAGGTTGTGTTAAGATATTCAGTGTGCACTGTTATCCACTTGTCATGTTTCATTAGTTAAACGCACATTAACACATCATTCAACTGGGCAAAGAACGTTAGTGACAACTGTATTACTCACAAACACATGAGACTACACTTTTTCTGTTTCTTTGGCATTCAATTAACTTTAACTTTCCAATTACAGGCCATTATACCACCGAGACATATGCAATTAGGATAATCCTTACTGGCAGCGAACCAGATCACGAAACATCAATTAATAATCAGATACCGCCTAGTCCAATTAGCAGACTTGAGTCTAACTTGAACAATCGGTGTGTGCGGACGCATGGTGTAGTGTGTACCGTGAAATATGGTGGGAGTGGAACAGTACCGGGCCGCAATTGGAAGGTGGCAGTGGAAGCAGAGGAAGGAGTTCAAGAATGGTTTGGTAAAAAGAGAAGAGATGGTAAAGATAGGCGAGGCGGTGCTGGTAGCAACAGTGTTAGCTGTGCTTCTGGTCATTGGGGGGTTGGAATTAAATCCCGGCCCGAATACCAGTGGCAACTTCAGCTTGGAAGATTTGGCAGCACTGAAGGTGATAGTGAGGGAAGTCATACAGGAAACCTGCCCTTGGGACCAGGTGAAAGAAATAGAGGATATGATGAAAGAGCAGACAAAGGAGATAGGGAATATGAACAAATGGATAGAAGATAAGACAGAAGAATCAATGAACAAAACATAGTAATGAGAAAGAAAGAGCTGTTAAGAGGGAAAGTAACATATCTAGAAAAGGAGGTGTTGAAGATGAAGAAGCAAGTAGAAGTGTGTAGCCAGGAGAGTAAGAAGAAATCTATATTTGTATATGGCGAGCAAGAAGATGAAAAGGAAGGCAAGGTGGACATTATTTGTAAGGTGGTAGAGATCATACAGAATAAGATGAAGATAAATTTTAGTGAAGTAGATATAGACGATGTGGAAAGAGTGGGCAAGGCTAAAGGTCACAGACCAATTAGAGTAAAGTTATTGTCTACCCTAATGGCAGAAATAATATTAAGAAACGTCAACAACTTACAAGGACAGAAATTATGGGTAAAGAGAAATATGGATAAAGAAGGAAGTGAAATTTTAGAAACTCTGAATAGACATCTTTGGAAAGCAAGACAAGGGCTAAAAGCGCACATAAGGGGGCAGAGGTGTCAAATGGAAAATGGTTTAGAGAGTTTTCAGTGTCAACATTGAAAGCGATGAACGATCATGACAGTACGGAGGTGGAAGTGATGGCAGTGCAAGGTGGAAGGAAGGCCGCAGACCCAAATAGGGATAGAATGGAGGGAAGTGAGGAGAACAACCCGGGAGCAAGCGGGCAGCGCAGTGCGGATTCAGAAGAAGAGAGTCTAGAAGTGGTGAGTGAGGGAGAGTCGCAAAAATTGTTAAGTGCAGTGTGCAATGGTCAAGAGAACAATAAAGGAGGTGAGAGGCGTGACGAACAGAAATGTAAAGCAGTTATGAATAAAGGAAGAAGTAACAGTCTAAAAGACTTTTGGGGTAAAATGTATAAAACTTTGAAGGATACTGAGGGAAGATAACGACAAAAAATGTTAAAAAAAAGGAGAAATGGAAACAGAGAGTGAGAGGGCTATAATAACAAGAAGTAAGAATATGGGAGGTAATTTGGAAGGGGGCAAGGTTAAAGAAGAAGTGGAAAGTTACGATATTGTGGCACTCTTGGAGAGTTGGCTTGAAATAGGAAAAGAGATAACATGGGAAGGGTTTGTGGTTAAATATAAATACAAAAGAAAGGAGAGGAATAAGGGATGCACCTCAGGAGGATTAGTTGTTAGAAGAAATTAGTGAATTAGTAGAGGATATTGAAACAGAGATGCAAGAAGTAATCTGGATTAGATTAAATATGGAAGATAAGTTTAGCATTCAGTGCTTGGTCCTTAATGGGTTGGAGATACTGGGACTGATTTTTGCAAACGATATGATTTTGCTGACATTAACCACAGGTGTGATGCAGAGAAGTTCAAGTACAGTGTCGGAATATGCAAAGAAATGGGACTTGAAAATTAACGGGAACAAATCTAAAGTGTTAGTAACACAGAAACATAAAGGAAGAAAAAAAGGAATGATTTAGATGGTGCAGGGAGAGAGGTTGGAACAAGTAAACAAGTTGGAATATCTAGGAGTGATTGTTAACAGAAAAGGGTCATGGGAGGATCAAATCAAAAGAACGAGGAGTAAGGAGATGGCAGCCTTAGCCACAGTCAAAAATTTAGTGGCCAAATTTCTGGGAATTAGCTATAAAACTTTGAGATTAGTCTTAAGATCGGTTGTATTCGGTAGGATAGATCCAATGTATGAAGCGGAAGTATGGAGGCTGGAGGAAAAGAGAGTATACTTAAGACAAATTATTAGCAAATTTGGTAAGGCTGTGATGGAGCTCCCTCAGTGCACAGCGAATGCAGGGGTGGTGTTAATGTGTGGGAAAGATATAGAGGTGAAGTGTGTGATAAGAGTACGGTAGTTAAATATTGGATGAATCTGAAAAGAGGAGGAGGAGGAGGGAGGGTGCTCCAGGCCGCGTACAAGCAACAAAAGAAGAGCATGTATAACGGATGCTGGGGGTGGAATTGGGGTACATGTGAGAAGAGGTTTGGAACAAGAAAAAAGCTAGAGGGCAGGGGGTGCTTTCGAGGAGAAATACAAAGGCAGAAATTGTTAGAAGAGTGTAGGCAAAGAGGATCGCTTACGGTTCAAAAAAGTAATGGAAGTGACAGAGCTAAATATTAGGAATGTAGATAGGTTAAACAGAAGAGGGTGTCTATGGTGGTTGATGGGGCTATACAAGAATAAGCGATGGTTAAAGGGTACAGACAAGACATTACGTGTATTATGTGGGATTGCAAGCAATGATCTACACTTAATAGGTAACTGTAAAGATACGGAAAATGAAAGAAATTAACTGTTGAGTGCCAAAAACCGGGAGTTATTAGAAAAAGGGGATGAGCAGAGAATCGTAAGGTGGATAATTAGAGAATGGGAGAACGGAGGAGATTTAAACAGGTATTTATGTGCAGTAAAGAGAATTTGTGAAATAAAGTTACAAGAGGAATGTTAATAGAAAGAAAGGCTAAAGAATTAAAGGTGCAAAGTGAGGAGTGTATAAGAGTGATAAGCAAGTCTTTTAGAGATAAATTTGTATATGTGTAGAGGTGATTAGTGTGGTTAAGTGTGAAACGTGAGTGCAGGCTTGTTATATCTGAGTGTCAAATCTGGAGATACAGTGAAAAGGTGGAAGGTGTATGAAGTGTAATGAAGATGGGGAAGTGGTAAGAAATTGTAATTGTGGAAGGTTTAATTGATAGTGATAGAGCATTTTATTATTTTTATGGCCAAACATGGGCGTAAAATTGAACTAATAGTCGTAAGCAAGTTAAAGAATGGGAGTCATGATGTAACTGATGATAGACAAGTGAACTGGAATTTATCTGGAAGTACTGTAGGTCAGTACATAAATAATATTAGGAACTGCTAAGTCAGTAGGTGATCAGGTTGGCACATGCGCTGAGGATGACGAAATGTAAAGTCAGCGGATATGAAAAGCAGTGCTCTGTTAAAATAAGTGTGTGTATGAGTTAGATAGATGTAACTTATATGAGAGAGATGAAGGGGTAGGGTTAGATTTAGGTTTTATTACTTGTATTATATTTCTTTTTTATTTCTCTTTGGGTTTGTATGGGAACATGTATTTGGGCGTAAGCCTGTTATGTTCAGCAAATAAATGTTCAGTACAATGTTTAATTAGCAGACTTTTAAATACTGAAACATCCAGAGAATATTATGACAAGTGTATAACAGATGGGACGTTCGAGGATCAGTCTAAAAACGCTTAAAGTCTGACTGATCGGACGTTCTAGCAAAAAATATTTTCCAACTTATTTATTAATTTTGATAATGTATAATACATGTTTTGGACAAGTGTTGGATTAAATAAGACTATACCGGTATACAACAAGTTGAACAAACCAAATATCGCCGGAAAGGATTTATGCTGATGGTGGGCAGTCGGCTAAAAAGGTCGCAGTACTTCTCCTGTCTACAAAGGCCAAGGCAAAAAGTGAAATGAAATCAAAAAAGAAAGGAAACAAGTTATTTATAACCAGCAAACTATCTGTTATTCGGCAGTACAATTCATATATGGGGGGAGTCGACTGATCAGATCAAATGCTATACTGCTATTTAGATGAGCAGCGGACACTAAAGTATTGAAAAAAAGTGACATTTCACATTTTTGGAAAAGTGATAATCAATTTGTACATTTTGTATAAAGATAATACAGACTTGACTTCACACTTGCATTAGTTGCGGAACTTGCTGCCGAGTGGCTTGGTGACCAAGCGGTTAATTCAGCTCCCACAGACGGGCAATGAACCCCTTATTCTTTTACCGAAAGAAAAAAGAACACAACTGTTCCGTATGCAGCAGAATTAATACTAGTGAAGGTGGTAAAAGAAAAATGACCAGATACATTTGTAAACAGTGTAAGAAGAGTATACACCCTTTGTGCCTCCCTAAGCACATTTGCTAGAGCACGTCATAAACTTGTGTAAATATTAGTAAATAGTTTCTTGTAGGTATCATATTTTTATGGAAAAAAGTGATTATTGAGTGTTCAGTTTATGTGAAATAGACATTAGCCTAGTAATCATTTTTTACTTAAAACAAACCAAATAATAGAGATTAGAAAATTTTATGTTATAATAATAATATTGTAACTGTAATATTGTGCATGAAACTCTATTTTTATATGTGGCATAGGGAACAAACCTCTCTAAAACAATGCAGTTTTTTATAGTAAAAATATTTTTCTTAATGTATTTTGATCATGAAATATTTCTTTCAAAGAAAGAAAATATTTATTTGAATTATCACTCCCTGAAATAAAAGTTGATAAAATACATCAATAAAATGCCATTCCAATTTACATAATTTAACAGAAGTTATTATAATTTACTGCAAGGTAAAAAGTGCACATGGCGGTATAGGACATGAACACCGCGTATGAGGCTGGCGGTTAAAAGGTTAAGAGCATAAACGTTTTCTTAATAAGAACATTTTAATATTCATAACACCATTCTTGTTTCAATTTAAAATGTTTTTAACTATGATGTGTACACATCAGTTTTTAGCAATCGACTGAAGATGGTCCAATTAAGATCAAAACATGTATAGCTGTGATAAACGCTAAATTTAATTATTTTAAATTTACATTATACTATAATATATTGAATAAGGAGGATACTGTTTAATAATAAATCATTGCTATAGTAATTTAAAGACTATTAGTCAGCCATGGATGGTAAGAGAAGTAGAACAATACTCAATTTTTAATGATTTTATGATGTGAGGTGTGGAACTACGGTAAACAATGCACAGAGCTAGCTGGAAACAGAGGATTGTGGAGGCATTTAGTTAATCCGCAGAGACTTGCAGAGAGAACAGTTACAGGTTTATTTTTACTTGATTTGTTATGACCAACTAAGGAGCGCATTTGAACTTATTAGAACTCATTTGTTTTTTCTTCTTCTCTTCCCAGTATCTCTTCGTCCTCTCGCTGTGTTCTGTTTTCTGTTGTTCAGTCCATCCTGTATTTAGTCAGATGGGCTTTGCAGGAAATTTGTGTTTGTGAATTAAGATTCTGAGTTTTTATTCTACCTTGAATAGTTTCTTCATTAATGCAACTTGATAGATTTCATGTGACTTTTTCTCGTCCAGTTCCGATTTTTCATTTTCTTCCTAAGATTTTTCTGAGGATTTTCCTATTTTGCTTTTTGATTACCTTTATTCAAGATGTGCTACCAATTATAACAGTTCTTCACTGATTTCTTTCGGCCAATTATTGTGATTTTTCATTGATAGGGCTCAGTTTAAAATTTTCTTTGTGAACCTGTTATTATCCATTCGATATTAGTGACCATAAAATTGTAATCACCATTTACTGATGATCTTTTCTGCAACTTGATAGATTTCATGTGATTTTTTCTCATCCAATTCTGATTTTTCATTTTGGTCCTAAGTTTTTCTGAAGATTTTCCTATCTTGCTTTTTGATTACCTTTATTTGAGATTTGCTACCAATTATAAGAGTTCCAGATGCATTAAGTGCTTCTGTTTTAACTAACTCTGTTATATGGCAATTTTGTCTTTTTTGATATAGTTCTTTTACTGTACGGTACCTGATGACTTGGTGATTAATGATTGACGGTTGAAACCTGATTTGTGCCGCTCCACCATCTATGTTTTATTTTTCTTGGTGTGGCACTAATCTTTTGCAATGCCTGGAGTATTGAATATAATATGTCTTTTCATAAGAAATTTGGAGTCCTCTACTGGCTGCTATTTCATGGAGTTTTCCTACAGACTGGACTGCTTCATGTCTGTTGTAAAATAGATAGCAATGCCTTTGGCAAATGCAAGGCAATTGCCATGAAATTTGTTTTGGAGGCTTATACCTTTAGTTTAATTTTGCCATATCCTAATCACTTTTCCCAGAACTAAATGGATCAGTCATGGAGATAATCCATCTTGTCTGACTCCTGCTTTTATTTCAAATGGTTCAGAAATTTCTCCTAAAAATTTTACTTTCGATGTTGTGTCGGTCAATGTTTGCTTCATCAATTCCCTTGTTTTCTTTCCATTCTTTAGCGTTTTTTCTCAGTATGCCAGATGTCCTGTAATATTCGTGGAGGATCAGGGCCAATTTGTTGCCACCTAATTTCAACATTTATGCATCTATTGCATCTTTATCTGGTGCTTTGTTGTCTTTCAAGTTCTGAATTATTAGTTTGAGAAATCCTGTGTTTAAGCAGCAGATCTCAGATGTGACAAAAATGGAGCTTTTAAATAAAGGAAATATGAGAACAATGACAGTAACCAAGGTTACATTCTACTGGAAATTTTCAGGTGAGGACATGCTGTACTTCCATAGCACAGCTTAGAATATGATCTTATGATATGCAAAAATTAAAATGTATCATAAAAGTCTGTTATAGCTGTAGGAGATTGTGACTTACTGTAAAAAAGTAGTACTGCTCATAATTCTACTAACCGAGAATGCCATAAAATGGTTGTAAAGCCACAAACATGCACTGAAAATAGTTTTAATTAAACAATATCAAGTTAACTTACCTACAGAGTAATTACACACTAAAGTACATTTCAAAATGAAGTTTGTTACAGATATTTGTTCAAAATAATAATTAGTTGTCAGAATAATAAATCAGTCATACTCATGGAAGATGTTTACCACAGTTTTGGAACATTAATGTAATGCAGGGGTAGTTGTTTCACATTGCAGCATGTAAATTTTTTTAAAATGTAACAATGTTTTGTTCAGTTAAGTGGTGGTGGTGATTATTATTTTAACACTAGAATGGCCAAACTTTCCTCATACCTACAAAGGCCGCAGGCAGTCATTTGGACCGCTGCCGCTTCCTGATATGGGAAATGTGAATGTTCAATAATTTATTTTAAAACAACATAGTTAACCATTGGGATGTACTGTATACAGGTCAATTGTTTATATTCTCTCACTTCTAATAGGTAACAATGAAGTATTTTGGCAGACTTGCTATAGAATGCCTTTATGAAAACTCGTGATAAAAATAACAGTCTCTATTTGTTTACAAGCCTATTCAGGCAGTTAACAAGCAATTTATGCAAGTGATTACCTTACACGAACATTCTCCACAGACTACTTTGTTGCAAGATGAACATGTGTCAGAGGTTTTGTTCTGTTTACAATTGGAGTTCACTTGACATTGTCATCGCTTACGACTGACACATTGAGGCTCAGGTTGAAGTGCAGGGAGTTCAATCAACCGGGATCTTGTCTTCAGAAAATCTGATCTGAGTTCTTTTATTACCTCTAGAATATAATCATGTCGAGAGATTCTCTGTCCCGTAACTTCCGTGTAGACTAGCCATGAATTTATTGCTGCTAGGTCAAATACGTAGCCACCATCGGTATCCAGCCCTAGTGGTGTATTTACGCACCATTTGATCAGCTACATCCATACCATACTTAGTTCCATTATAAAATTCAGTAGTACTAGGGAGATTCTTCACTGACTTGAACGCTCGGGTGTAGAGTGCTTAGCAGGAGCACATTCTTGTTCACTTTTCCTTGATATACTCTGAGAGTAGTGTGATCTTCCTTCTGAAGTACGACAGTCTCATACAGATTCATACATAATGCTGTTATTGACTCTGGGATTTCCTTCCCCACTTGACTGATTGTTCCAACGATATTAGTTTCCTTCTCTTTCAGTCTCTCAGCCAACTTTTCCGATGTAAAGAAGTTATCAGTGGTTACGTTTCATGAGGTATTAGTCCATCAGTTTTATGACAACATTGTCAGGCAGTGACTCATTGACAGATCGAAATTGGTCTTTCCCAAGATAAGGAAACCCATTGCACACATCAATCAATGTCTACCAGTAGCCAGAATTTTATTCCAAATGTATCTGGCTTGTTGGGCATGTACTGCGTGAACCTGCATCGAGATTTGCTGGGGAAGAGTTGTTCATCAGCTGTGACATTGCTGCTAGTTTATAGCATGCATAACAATTCTCAATAAATCTATTCCAAATAGCAGACGACAAAGCAAATTTTTCTGCCTGCAAATGAGTGGATCTAGCTTTACAGAGATCAAAGCACGAATACCTTAGAATTTCTTTCAACCTGTTTCTTACCATAGTGTTAGTGAAAACAGGGGGACACCATAAAGAAGCCCATGAACAGAAACTGGCAAATAAGTTAATCAGGGAAGGAGGATTTACACAAGTAGTAGGCCTGCAAGAACCGACTCGTCTCAATAACTTGCTAGATGTATTCTTGGTTAAGCCACGGGAAATTGTTGATAAAACTGAGGTAATTGAAGGAATAGATGACCATAAGGCTGTAATAATGGATGTAGGACTGGTACCAAAAAGACTTAATAAAAGGGTCACACAAGACAAGAAATTGTACAGAAAACTAAAGTTGATGAATTTGGGACTTAACCTTAAATCACAATTCAGTTGTTGGATAAGTGAAGGGAGTAATGTGGATACACTTTGGGCTAAATTTAAAGGAATCATTTGGGAAGGAGAGAAGAGATTTGTACCCATTAAGAAGGGTAAAATGACCTCAGATCCTGTTTATTATACGAGGGAAATAAGAAAATTAAAAAGAAAATGTAGAATAGTAAACAGAAAAATCAAAGAGGGTAGGGAGAGTAGAGAAACTAGAAAACAGCTAGTGAGGGAACTGAATAGAGTGAAAAAGGATGCAAAAGAGAATTACATGAATGGCATACTTCAAGCGGCTAATGACCGCAAAGGGAAATGGAAAAAGCTGTATTCATATAGTAGGAATCAAAAAGAAAAATGAATCCAAATTCCCACAATGGTGGGAGAAGGGGGTGAACACTATTTAACAGATACTGAGAAAGCAAACCTATTTAGTAGGGAATTCAGAGATTCAGTAGGAGATTGTCAGGAGTTGGAAACCAAAACAGAAGATAGAGAGGGAGAGACACATAGGGAAACAAGAAGCTTCTCATTCACAAATAAAGATATTTTCAGAGAAATCCAACTGCTTCAGCAAGGAAAAGGAAAAGCAGCAGGAAGTGATCAAATTACTGGGGAGGTGGTACATGGTGCCTTATTTAAAATTTATCTTTAACTATGTCATAAATAATAGTGCAATACCAAAGGAATGGTTGGAATCTAAAATAATACCAATTTATAAAGGGAAGGGTGATAAAAGGAAACCTGAGAACTACAGACCCAATCAGCCTGACCAGTGTAGTTTGTAAAATACTGGAGAGTTTAATAGCAAAGTACATCAGAGGGATATGTGATGATAAGAACTGGTTCATGAGAAGCCAGTATGGATTTAGAAATAAATTTTCGTGTGAAGCACAACTGGTGGGATTTCAGCAGGACATATCCAGGAGGCCAGTTAGATTGCTTAGTAATAGAGCTTTCCAAAGTCTTTGATAGAGTGGAACATGGAATATTATTAAAGAAATTGGAGGGAATAGGATTGGACGTAGGGTTATACGTAGGATAAGAACATTTCTAAATTTAAGGATTCAGAAAGTCAAAGTAGGAAATAATGTATCACAGAAAGAGAAAGTTTGCAAAGGAATTGCACAGGGTAGTATAATCGGTCCATTACTTTTCTTAATATACGCAAGTGATTTAGGGAACAATATAAAATATAAAATAAGATTGCATGCAGATGACATAATTGTTTTAGGGAAATAAATAACATTGAAGATTGTGCAGAATTACAAAGGAACCTTGAGAGTATCCAACAATGGGTTGAAGAAAATAATATGAAGATTAATGGAGGCAAATCAAGTGTTACAACATTTACAAACAGGAGCTTTAAAACTGAATTTAAATATACTTTGGATGAGGTAGTTATCCCAAAAGATGGCAAGTGAAAACACTTAGGTGTGAGATTTGAAAGTAATTTGCACTGGAAGGTTCATGTTGACAACATTGCTAGGAAAGCATACAGATTGTTACATGTCATAATGAGGCTACTTAAAGAATGCAACAAAGAATTAAAAAGAAAAGTAATGTAAGTATGGTTCATCCATTATTGGAATATGCAAACAGTGTTTGGGATCCTCACCAAGAATACTTAATAAAAGAAATAGATAGTGTGCAGAGGAAAGCAGCAAGATTTGTAACAGGGGATTTCAGGAGAAAAGTAGTGTAGGCCTATGAGAAATGTTAGAGGAACTTGGATGGGAAAATTTAGGTAAGAGAAGGAAGAAAACTAGACTTACAGGATTATATAGAGCCTATACAGGAGAAGAAGCATTGGGAGAAATCTGTGAGGGGCTACAGTTGGAAAATAATTATATCGGCAGGACTGACCACAAGTATAAAATTAGAAAGAATTTTAGCAGAAGCGATTGAGGTAAATTTTCATTCATTGGGAAGGGCGTGAAGGAGTGGAACAGTTTACCAGGGGTAGTGTTTGATCCTTTTTCAAAATCTGTACAGAGAAGAGAATAAACAGCAACAGAGAAAATAAATGATATGTAAGAGGACATTTGACCAGTGTAGGTTATTGTAAATAAAAAATGTGTGTGAATAAATTAATTCCATCCCCTGGTCTATGGAGATTGGATACCCAAAGTAGAGGACTGCCTGCAGACCAAGGGATGGAATTATCAGATATAGACATGATGAGTGATGATGAGGATTTGATACCTCAACAGTGTGGTAATATGTTAGATAGCGATAGTAATTCAAGTTCTGCTAATAAATGAACAGGAGTAAGTTTTTGCCACCGAGCTATGGCACTATACTATACTATACTATATGCACTTTACTACACAAGGAATAGGCACTAACTCATCCACTCACGACCACAGCTAGAGCCATACTATTTAGTTATATCATACGCCCCTATAGTGCTACTTGTAAATATATCACAGGAAGCAAGCAGTGAGCAAACTCTGTATCAAGGTAATGAAGTGGTCAAATTGACTGGGCATAACGGACAATATCGGTGTTCTCTTATCATCTACGGATGTAATTTTTGGCATGAAAGTACATAACCCTAAAAGATTTAAAGTCGCAAAAGCACAACCTTGTGAATACCTTGAGATTGGCTACTGGTCAAAATGACTGCTCTGGCCATTCTAGTGTTAAGAGGATGTACAACTAAGCAACCTTGGTCAGTTAAGGGTATCATAATATATTACTTAAGTTTTCTCAGATCATCATTAATAAATTAGCTCCCACTGTGGAGAAGTTGTACACTGCAGACATCTTGATTCTAAGATTGAGGGTCCAAATCTGCAGAGTTAATTATTGTGGGTAAATGAGGTAATCCACCTAATCAGTACAATACATACCAGTAATTCAATTTATTTTAATTCTGGTACTAGTTTTGGCCTACTGATATTATGCATCATCAGCCATAAGGTGTTAAAACACTTAAAAATCTAACTGGCCATATATACAGTATAACGAAAATAGGTAGCATAATACTTAAAAATAATTCTCATCTAATATTCAATATACGTTAAAATAAGTCACTGTTTTGAGGATGTAACACAACATTTGAAAATTCTTATGATCTACTGGTATACTACAATAAAAATCACTGTCTTCAAGATCTATAAATAATTTGTTGAACACATGTGTAAAATTAAAAGCAATTGGTGAAAAATTAAGATAGAATAGATTGATGTTAAATTAGATCTTAGTTGATTATAATGATCTAATGTAAGACAAGCCTATTCCCACTAATGTATTTCATCTTCTCTCTTGTTTCAGGAGAATAATTCAAGAAAGCAATGTAAGTTACGTGTTTATTTGCTTACTTTACCCAGTGTTACCCAAGTCATGAACTTTTCTCAATTTGAGAAGGATTAATAAATAACTTGCACAGTATATATGTCACAGAAATTCTGTAATAATTAAAAAAACAGGAACGTGCATGTCTGTAAAGTTAAGAGTTCCTCAATAAAGTGCTACCTTAACCCATTGAAGTCACAACAAATTGACTGTAAAATGAGATTTAAGTTGCTCACCCCTAATTTGAGCATACCTGTCATAAAAACTATTGCAGACAATTCACTCAAATTTTGCATTCATGCCATTGAAGGTTATGACTTACCCATTCTTCATTCCTTGGGTGAATGCTAGCTGTGGTACAAGATTTTATTTGAAATTATTTTTAAAATAAGCGGATCTGTGTACTCTAAAAACATTGCAATTTCAGTCGGTGGGCGGACTATATATATTTTGTTAGTATTTCTGAAACACTGCTGTACCCATGAAATGGACCAATCACTACAGTATGGTTCTTTTGTGTCACCGGCCACGCGCATTTGGAAGAACCTGGCATTACACCTTCACTCTCAATTTCTTCAATATTCTGCTCACTTCAATAAGTTTCACTGTTGCTATCACTGTCCATTTTCCAAAATGTCATTATTGCCACAATCTCCATCTGAAACAATGTCAACTTGCGCTTCCAATCTCGCGAAAGCGGTTCTACTGCATAACAAATAAACTGGTATTCAACAACTACAGTGTCTGCCTCCAGCTCCCCACAGTGTGTATTGTTAGAAAGGGAATATAATATACGAAGATAAGCGAGGCACTGTGTCATTGCGAGCTGAGCTCGTCATTTGATTCGTGCGCGACCACAGCTTGTCATATGGGATCTTGGTTAACAGACTGGTTGAGTGGTGAGTAATTCAGCAAAGGGAGCTTTAAATGCATGGCCCAGCATGTGTCAAATGTTCTGTTCCATATGACTTTTCATTTTAAAATGTTCTTATGAGGAATGCAGCCTTCCATCAACATCCTCGTTCAGAGATCTTAAACAGCTTTTTAATGTGGTCGAGTGTGATTTGAATATTTTATTTAAAAAAGATTATTTTGGAATAGCACATTGCCCTAGACTTCACTCAGTCTACACCGAGAAGGAGCGGAAGGTTGATTCCTAAGGGCTTACCCTTCTATTACTTTTGGTGGGAAGGTTATGAAAAGTAGAACTCCATAAATATAAAGGTAGGAACTTAAACCTAATAAATATATTTTTTCTTATAAGGTACCTAAAATACTTCATATTTAATATTTTAAGTACCTTATAATAAATAAATAAATAAATATATTGATTTAAAAATATTTTAAGTACCTTATAAGAAATAAATGTATTGATTAGGTGGGAAGTTCCTATCTTTATATTTGCAATCACTAGAATTATCAATACGGATAATGAACCTAATACAGTAGATTATAATAGCGGAACTCCATCAAGGGTCTTTCTTCATCACCTGTATGGAGAAGGATGTTATAAACAAAATAAATACAACCTTTAGATGTTATAATAATTGTCCCGTTTGATAGCATAAGTTAATGGAGACCACAGTTGCCACCTTTCTCATTATAGTATTTTCCTACCCTGTCACCTCTCAAAACCACTGTGTGTTAGTTCAACATGTACCTTAAAAAACAACTAATGTAAGTCGACTTGAGAAGAAAATACATAAGAACTTCATGTTTTATCCATATTGACATGCATTCCGGAGAATAAGTATGGGGTTATTATCCTTTCAATACACTGCAAGTAAAATGGCCAAGAGATTTTTAGAATATTTGACAATTTAAGGGACAATTTTCAACACAAACAGAAGTCATCCTCAGCCTTATAATTCTAAGCATTTGCTAGCTGTACATTGTATGTACAATCATTAAATATTAAGCTTAAATAAAAGATTTCCCCACCCCCCCAAACAAGAGTACAGTGATCTCCTTACTTCCCCACCTATGACCATTCACTTGCCCCCTTCCCCTCCACAAGAAGCTCAGCCATCAGTTCGGCGCTAACTTGAGCAGAGTGCCCCCAGATTGCTAACAATTTGACACTTTGGGAATAATGACAAATGGTATGTCTCTTATAATTTTGCTTATCGTTTACCTCTAACACATCATTATCATTAATTAAAATGGCCAAAAGATTGTTAAAAAACTTTAGGTTCACTTGTTATATACATATAAAATATAAGTGTGCTATCTTGAATTGATGCATAGAGTAATGTTGTATTTGACGACCCACTTACAGGTGTTCTAGCAGTAATATGTAGTTTGAATACCTAGCACTGCAATAAGACCTCCAAGTGGGTTGTCATATAAACCCAGATCGAATGCACTGTGTTTGTATTCTGGGCTACAGCAGCTGCAGTATGGGAGGTGCACGCCTTGCAAGCAGCCTGCACGTGTTTGACCTGGCAAGCATCAGTCGCCAGTCTGAATCAAACATGGTGAAACAGTTAACGTTGCATCAACATATTTTTGTATGTAAAAGTTCTGGTTTCATCTTAATGGTCATAGAAATAGTCATAAATCTCGCTATTGGTTAGCAGAAAATCCTAATGGTGTTTATAAAGTCTCTCATTATGATAGAAAGATTTGTGTTTGCTGTGCTCTTAGTGCAAGACTAATAATTGGGCATAATTTTTTCAAGACAGCACTAAATGCAGAGAGGTACCAAGATAACATTTTGACACTGTTCTTCATCAATTAATGGATGAAGAAAAATCACATGGGTAGTTTCAACATGATTCAGCCCTGTTCATACAGGAGAAGATTCCCTTCTTACAACCTTGGAAGTGTTTGCAGACAGAACGATCAATGCTAGTCTATTTCCTCCTCGTTCTCCAGATCTAACAGTGTGTGATTTTTACTTGTGGGGTAAACTGAAAGAAAGAGTGTACCACAAATCCTCGCTCATTGGAGGAACTGAAAGAAAACATTATGAATGGAATCAGAAACATTACAATTGCAGAACTCACTCGCATCAGCCAGAATAGCAAACACTCGAAAATGAGTAGGTTAATCTTCCACATTACTCTTCATCTGTGAGTTCGTAGGTGACTGAACAGCCCAATACGGGAGGCACAGATGGCAGATAGACCCAGGTGGAGCAGCCATTGTTCTCCTATTTTGTTCTTTTTCCTTCCTTCGTAGCCTCTTATCGTTCGTTATTCGTCTACGGTTTTCTTCAAAAAGTAGTGTGCCGCGATGAACTAAAGATCTCCAGGATGAACGGGTGACGGCTAAGGTCTCCTAGTTGTTAACATCAGTGTAGCACATCTTCATGTTAGCCTTAAGTACATCCTTAAATCGCTTTCCCTTGACCTCCCAAACAACGTTTGCCCACTGTTACCTCGGAGTAAAACACTTGCTCAGGAATGCGATTGGCGGGCATACGTATTACATGCCCTGTCTATCGTACCTGATGTCTTAAAACCATGGCTTCTATACTGGTGGTATATGCCTCTTCAATATGCCGACATTTGTACGTCTATCTTGCCAGGTTATATGCAGAATTCTCCTTAAATGTAGCTGGTGATATTGTCCCAACTTTTTAATATGATGCCTGTAGCATGTCCAGGATTCAGATCCATATAGTAAGCTGGAAACTACAACTGAATTGTATATGAGGATCTTTGTTACACCATTGACATCATGACTGTCAAATTCTCGGGATCGTAGTTTGGCAAAGGATACTCTAGCATGGTTAATTCTAAATTGGATTCCTGAATCTATATTTGGGCTTGATGAGAGGATTCTGTCAAAGTAAGGAAAGGAGTTTACTACTTGAAGGCTCACTCCATCGATGGAGACATTGATCTGTCTATGTCTTTCTCCAGGGACTGGTTGATAGAGAGTGTGTGTCTTACTGGTTATGATATCTGCAGTTCCTCTAGAAGGCACTGAAGCCACACTAGCTCTCTGGTAGTATTTCCTCCACTCAGGGTAGTATAAAATTTGTCAAAATTTGGGCAATATGCTTTCCCAAAGAAGACAGTAACGATACTACCCGATAGTTATTACAGTCTGTTCAATCACCCAATATTGGAACTATAAGACTATCTCTGTAATCGGGAGGCATTTCCTCAGTGTTCCAAATTTTAACAATTAGTCCTTGTAAGTGTCTTATGAGTTCCTCAACACATTCTATAAGAGCTTCCTCAGGTATACCATCAAGACCAGTGGCCTTATGTCGTCTTGCTTGACTAACAACATGCTTAACTTCATCCAGTGTTGGTAAGGAGTCAAGTTCTTCTTTGTTGGGTGCTTGTTCTAATTGAGTCATACATCTGTTCATCAACAGCTGATTCCTGATTCAAGAGACCTTCAAAATGCTCTTTCCACCTATTCATGATGAAGAACTGATCTTTTAGAAGTGTACTCCTGTCTACCTATTTCTACTAAAGGTGGTGAGAACATAAGCTGCTTTTGTGGCTTGGAAGAATTGTTATGAATCCTTGTCTGCTAGATATTGCAGCTCTTTTGATTTGGTTGTCCACCAGGCATTTTTGAGCACATGGATTCTTCTTCGGATGTTTGCTTTGGCCAGACAAAAGGCTTCTTTCTTTGCGAGGCAGTTTATGTCCTTTCGACATGCTTGCAAGGCTTTTCTCTTACCAGATACAATACCTGTATAACCGAGGAAGGATGACACTTCCAGCATCTTTTGTAAGGTAAGATTACATATTAGATTGTATACACGCTTAAAGCCGTGCATGTCATAAGTTCGACCGAGGCAGTTACCGTAGCGCAGAGTACAAACTCCGTGCATTCGGTCTGTATTTATATGAGGGACCCTGGTACAACATTATTCTATGCATCAATTAAAAATAGCACATTTATATTTTATATGTATATAAGAAGAGAACAAAAAGTTCTTGATGATCTTATTTTAATATGAAGACAACAGCAGTGATATTAAATAACAGTGAACTGAGCCATTTTTAAACTTAGGATTATAATTATATATTTAGCTGATAAAGGCCCATAAAAAAGGCCAAAACTAGTAGGCCTACTTGAAATATAATGCATAATCTTGTATATATAATGTATTGATTAGGTGATAACATCCCATCATTATATCTTGTGAGTTATAGTCTCATCAAGATGGAGAAATGAAATTAATATCATATGAGATCAAAAGTTCACTGTGGGCACCTTAGGGTAGACTCGTAGAACAGAAAAATGAAATCTAGAATAGCAGCACAAATTCTTCAAGAAATAAGGATAACATGTAGCAGATCTTGAAAAGAAATTATGCAAGTGATTGATATCCTGACACCCTTGGGGTCAGAATAAAGGAAAATCAAGGAAAGGATGTGACTCACTGATGGTAGTGTGAGTCACTATCTTGGTGGACCTCAGCCCAGGAGGTCTGGCACCTCAAGGACTGAAAGTAACCATAACCACGAGGTAGCTTGAAGAGCAAGTCATGCATTCTTGTAATCACTGATCTCTTAAGTACGGTCAGTATCCAGTATTCAGCAGCCATGAAGATGGTTTTCTATGGTTTCCCAGCAAAACTAAGGCCTTGACCACTTCCTTCCTATTCCTATCCCTTTCCTGCCCCATCGTCACCACAAGACCTAACTGTGTCACTGCTACATAAAGAAACATGTAAAAAAGAAAAAGTCCTAATATTTTAATATTTATTTTGTGTTGAGAGGACAAGCAGGAGAATCAATCTAGGAATGATGAATGGAAGAGAACAACACTGAACACTGCATCTACGAGTAGCATTGTGTATCATCAGTCTGTAAAACAAAGAATGGCTGCAGTCACCACCAATTTTAATAGTGAAATAAAAGTTTGTCCTTTGCAATGAATATGTTCAGAAAATTTAGTTTATTCCTATGAAAATGTTTCTGCAAACAGAAATAAACTTCAAGAAGGAAATCACATCTGAACACTAATTATTTATACTCTTAATATTGCAGAATAACAGGAACACTCTCATTACAGTGCAAATCTAACAAATATTTATACTTAAGCATAATATTTTAAGGAAATACTAGTTAAATGATGGATAGGTATCCTGCCATATGGGTGACAGCCCTAAGTACAGATCAGTAGTATTTGATCGATTGATTGATTGATCGATCGATTGATCGATCGATCACATTTCACAAAAACATAACTTTTCTTTGTATTAGTCTGTTATGTCTCTGACATGAAAAGATAGCAGTAACTGAATGATTCCTTCTTGAAGCTCCTTTACTTTTCAAACTTATGGTGAACATCTTCTGTTCTGTTTCAGGGAAAGAGAAAGAGGAAGAGGAGAAGGACGAAAGAGAGTGAGTTGAAACACATTATAGGATAAAAGCCTAAAGCGAGTTTGAAATTCAAACATTTTAAATATAAACTAACTTCTCAGTGAAAGAGTGCTAGGAATGATGATAGAATAGTACACAAAAGATGAACACATGGGCAAGAGAGAGATAATAAGGTGTACTGCATGTTCCCAGCCTGTTCCAAGATGGTTGTAGAGTATAACTGAAGGGCTGAAAACAATAGTGGGCCAAATCCACCAATCATCGAGATTGAGTAAATGCCATCTAGCAGTTCATTTCTGAGTCAGGTATTATCTCTTCAACTGGGCTATCTCCATGTCTTCCCATTTATGTGCTACAGTGTCACAAAATATCAACCAAATAGAACTAGCCACTGGAGGTATTTCCATAGTGGGCCAAGTCCTCATGACCAATCCCTCTCTTTTTCTGAGTCACGTGATACGCGTAGTATCAGGACGAACATCTGCCATGAGGAGAAAATAAACTGTGTAACAAATTCAAAGAAAAGAAAGAGCGTTTAATTTTACAAGAGGACGTTTTGGGTGTACTATGTAGGAATACATAACTGCCAGAATGATAAAGGGTACATGTATATGTGGAGTCTAACAGAAGTAGGTTCATGTATTCTGTATTACCTGAGAAATGTCAGCACAACAGCAAATCGCTTAATAGCCTATTCAGACAGTTGTGGTAGGAGATTATCTGACCTTAGTTAAGGAATGTAGGGAAAATAAGCCCTTTAGTTTGAATATGGCATAGAAAGAAAATATTAACATTAAGGAGCTCTCAAAAATGTTTGTGATTCGTAAGGAAACAGTAGATGGTGATAAGATTCAGTGGCTCAAAATTAGGTGGTTGAATTGCCAGTCTAATGAACCTCTTAAGATTAAGTTCAGGTACACCCTCAAAAAAAAAAAAAAAATGGAAGAAAGCAAAATCCTTCATATTTCACCTTCTCGTACGGGCAGCCCATACGCAAAGGTAACCATTTCAGTATTTTCACCACAGGGACTGAGCCCTGCTCAAAGAGCACCCATTAAGCTCGCAAAAGCTAAATATGATGATTTAATTGCCATGCTTCCATTCATTTCACTATTTCATAAGTTTTGAAGTATTTGCAATAATGTGATGTAGCAACGGCAAAATTAAGTACCTAACAATGACATGTGGAGTTGGTCCACTGGGATATTATCAAAATTTATACTTTCTGTTTGGAGTCAATTTGGGCCAAATCCACTCCAGTGAAAAATTACGGTATTTATTTAATTATTTGTATTCAAATGCCAGATAATCTTTGTATTTGGTTTGTAGTAATTAATTCATCTATGAACTATAATATGGAAATGTTGTAGTTTCTGTAATCTTTGTCTGTGAATTATAGCAGTGACTAAACTTTAACCTTAATTTGTTCCAATTTTTAAAAAATGGCACATGCCCCATTATGGTTCTCAGCCCTTCAACTCTGACTTGGCCTTCTTCACCTCAATAGGGATTTCATGGCGAATGAGGTTGATTGTTCGTACCAGCAATTTTGTTGTTGTCTTGGAGCTTCTTAGCAAGTTGGAGCAATGTGAAGGATCTGTCTGTCATCGTGTTTCTCTTCAGTAAAATGTTCCTTCTTGATGGCCATAAGAACAGTTTCTTGGGCTCACTCTGGTGTTTTCATGGGAACTCCCTCTCAGAATGGTGCTGCTAGCTTCAGGTTCCATCACCAGGTGCCTAGAATATCCCTTACTGCGTGAAACCCTCCAATCGTATTATTGACTAGGTAATTACATTGCAGTACTTGTAGGCCTGGTGGGAATATTTGGGTCTCTTCAACATCTTGAGCCTTGGCCTGGGTAAGGGATCTCTTCTCAGCCAAAGCTTGCTTTTTCTTTATGTCCTGCTGTTGCTTATGCTGCCACTCTGTTAATGAAACAGCTGCATCATCTTGACGAGAAGTGTGTGGTGGACGAATCTCCCAATCCCCGCTGCCATGTAGCTGTCGAACTGTGGTATCTGGCAGTCCCACAGTCGATGTTCCTTTACCTATTTGGAGGACCCGTAGCATCCTTTCTAGTTCCTGGTTCCGTCATTCTATTGGATTGGCTCTTAGGTTGTAGATAGAAGTGGTCCATTGCACCAAACCCCAGTCAGTCATCATTTGCTGCCACTTCCTTGACGTGAACTGACTCCCGTTGTCTGACAGAATGCACCTTGGATAACCATAGTGGCTGAATACCTCATCTTGTAGAAGACTGGTGATGCATCTCCTCATGGCTTCTGGTACTGGAAATGCTTCAGTCCATCTTGTGAAGAGGTCTGTGATTACTAGGATTCCTGTTTTACCCCATGGTGTTCTAGGGTAGGGACCCATCAAGTCCAGGGCAATGACCTACCAAGGGTGTTATGCCGCCTTCCTCGCTGACTGGAATCTACCTTCCTATTGCCTGCCTTGATGCAGGCGCAGCTGTAGCACCCCTTCACATAGTCCAGGATGTCTTTCCGCATGTTGACCAGAAGAATCTTCGTCGGATAGACTAATATGTCTCTTCACCTCCTGGATGTCCGGCTTCAGTGTTGTCTTGGAACTACTCGAGGATGTCCGTCATGTGCTGTCTAGGGATCACCACCACTGCAGGCGTGTCAGAGAGGTGCGATCTGTACATCAAGAGTCCTCCGTCAACATGGAAGTTCTTGTAGCAAATCTTGAATTCCCTCAGGACGAGTCGACTATCGGTGTTCTGCCTCCTAATCCACTGCGTTATGGTCCTACAGGGCTTGTCTTGTTCTTGGCATTGTTTAATTACTTCCAGAGCAAGTTCCTTCTTGATGGCCATAAGAACAGGTTCCTTGGGCTCACTCTGGTGTTTTTGTGGAAACTCCCTCTCAAAATGGTGCTCCTAGCTTCAGCATCCATCACCAGGTGCCTAGAAGATGCCTTATCTTGAAGATACATTAACTGGAGATCTCCCAGGTCTACGTCGCCTTCCGCATCCTTGAGAGTCCCAAGATTTCCATCACGCCAGGCGACCCTCAGACGTCTGTCTTTTCCCGAAAAGACTTCATGAACTGCATAGTCTACGATTACCTTGTATTTTAGCAAAATGTCCAGGCCTAACATGATGTCAGGTATCAGGTTGTGAATCACTGAGACGATAGTTAGGTTAGTCCATCCGCGGATGGAATTGGATACCCCGTCTGCTGCTCCCACTATCCTTCCGAGATGGTGAGACTTCATAAGTGGTAGTAATCTGGCAACAGTCCCAGAAATTATACAGGTGTCAAAATGACACTTTCTGCTGTCCAGGGTATACCATTTCAAAAATCTGTAAAAATGTACAGTAAATATTTTGCTGGGTGAGATACATCACAGTAAACAGGACAAAAACTATGAAAATTCAGAGATCTGAACAGAAACAATGTAGGCGTGTGCACATTATTACAGAAAAATTGAAGGTGTGTATCATTTTGACCCCGTCTGCTGTTTTAGTGTTAACTTGTTAGCAATTTGATCCCTTCCCTCTAAATACATTCCACAATTTCAGGTCTAATTTAATCTATTCTTGTTGCTGTATGACTATAATGTCCGGCTCCATGGCTAAATGGTTAGCATGCTGGCCTTTGGTCACAGGGGTCCCGGGTTCAATTCCCGGCAGGGTCAGGAATTTTAATCATCATTGGTTAATTTCACTGGCACGGGGACACGGTGTATGTGTCATCTTCATCATCATTTCATCCTCATCATGATGCGCCGGTCGCCTATGGGAGTCAAATCAAAAGACCTGCACCTGGTGAGCCGAACATGTCCTCGGACACTCCCGGCACTAGAAGCCATATGCCATTTCATTTCAATGACTATAGTATATTTATCGTCCTTTCCATTTCCTAAAGCACAATTTTGTTACCATCATTGTTCTCCCACTAAATTCTGCTGTTCAAAACTTCAACAGATCTAGAAATTTACCTGATTTTTCAAAACATTGTTTATTTCCATTTTTGCCATTATTAGAGGATATTTTGTTAGGGATTAAAATAATGTGAATAGATGTTTCATGATTACAAAGTAAATTCCTCAGTTGACTTATAGGTAGACTAGCATTTCTAAGGTTTAAAATATTAACTTGGAAATAACTGATTATTTTATGCCCCACTAACTCTTCCAAAAGTATCACAAAATGTTTTAGATTGTGGTTACTATTCCCAGATTCAAATTATAGCTATAACTCTTTGCAATCTCATTGTTGTTGAGTCATCAGTCCACAGACTGCTTTGATGCCACTCACCATGCCACCCTGTCTTGTGCTAATCTTTTCATTCCTACGTAACTACCGCATCCTATATCTACTCTAATCTGCTTGTCATATTCATTCGTTGGTCTACCACAATCATTATTGCTACCTACACTTTCCTCAACAACCAACTGAATAAGTTCTGGGTGTGTTAAGATACGCCCTATCATATGACCTCTTCTTCTCATCAAATTCAGCCAAATATATCTCCTCTCACCAGTTCGATTCAGTATCTCTTTATTTGTGATTCAATCTATCCATCTCACTTTCAGCATTCTTCTGTAACACCACATTTCAAAAGGTTCTATTCTCTTTCTTTCTGAGCTAGTTATCGTCCATGTTTCACTTCCATATCAAAGTCTTCAAAAACATCTTTCTAATTTCTTTATCAAAGTTTGAAGTTAGTAAATTTATTTTCTTAAGAAAGGACTTCTTTGTTTGTGCTAGTCTGCATTTTATGTCCTCCTTACTTGTGCCATGGTTAGCTATTTTACTACCCAAGTAACGATGTTCATCTACTTCCTTTAATACTTCATTCCCTAATCTGATATTTCCTGCATAACCTCACTTTGTTTGACTGCACTGCAATCCCATATTCTGTAAAAAGTACTGGTAATAATAAAAATTCTTGATGTCTGTGAGAAAATATTTTTTGAAACTGGAAGTATTATAATGTTACGAGATCTGTTTATATATGCATGTATTAATAATGAAGTAAAACTTTTTTTCTTTTTCCAATTCTTGTTCTACATGATATGGCAGTATTTTTTTTTCTCTTATCTTTTAGAAACGTCCACAGAAGGAGGAGGAGGACGGAAATCCGTCAAAGAAAAGAGGTAAGTGCATTTTCTACATTTATGAAACATGGAGCAGAGATTTCAAAGTCATTTGAGTAGTAAATCAAGTCAGAGAAAGAGACGGGAATGAGAAAGGCAGGTCAATATGGGAAGAGAAATAGCAGACGAGGACAAACATGGAAACACAAAAGAACAAGGACAAACTCAACATCTTCATACACTGCCGTCAACAAATAAATAGGCTCTCCCCTCACCAATCCCATCTTTTCTCAGCCTTTGACAAGTTTGTTCTTACCTCCCAGCTTCATCAAGAAGACAGGCTTCAACACTCATTTATTTGAAGATTCATGCTCGAGGTTCTAGTGCGGCCATTCCCAAACTGGGGGGCTGCGACGATAGTCCAAGGGGTCCACAATAAAAGTGTAAGTTGTAAGTATTTGAAAAGTGAATTTTTATTGTACACATACAATTCATACATTATACTAAACTTAGGAACTATGTTTTCGCAGCATATGTAACTCTTATTTGGCTGATAGCAGTGGAAAAAGAAGAAATAATACAAGGCAGTATAAGTGATATAATAATTGTGAAACACTTGGAATTGCTAGTATCTGCACTCAGACCATAATTTTTGCCTTTGGTTGAGAATATCTCATGGATCAGAAAGGCATGTTTAGCTTCAGAAAATTGCGTGAAATTATCTCAACTCCATGTTTCTCATCGACTCTTTGGTCCATATCGTCCCCTATACCCTACAATTTCTAGAAAGGGAACACTGCGTTTAATGCCTTTCATGACAACTTAACTTTACTGCTCTCACACAATTGAAAATGAAGTAAATGAACAGAGCTATATAGAGGCTGATCGGTTCGAGTGGCTACATTTGTAAAATGCTTGGTCTTAAAACAGCATCATCTGTCTCATTGATCTGACAACCGCAACATGTCTTTATGTAAATTAAGTTAAATTAAACTTCCAATTTCAAAGAAAGTAGATATCTATACATCTGTACATTGCTCAGAATGTGAAAAGAATGCTATTTCTGTATCGGTCATGTCCACAGTAACAAGTAACCTTTTACTTTTCCATAATTTCTGTCTGTCTGTCTGTCTGTCTGTCTGTCTGTCTGTCTGTCTGTCTGTCTGTCTGTCTGTCTGTCTGTACATGCAACACCAGAGAACGGCTGGGGAGAAATTAATAAATATCTGTATGTAAAGTAGAGGGATGAATCACTACAATGTAGGCTATAAATAATTTGATTCACCCTGAGTGAAATGGTAGTTCAGGGGAAGGCCTAAAATTTAATTCTCAAATATCTATATTTTTAAAGGTCCTATCGATAAATACTACATGACTGAGGTTATATAGAAGTAAATTTCTGATCATTTATATCTCATACATTTTTACCACACCAGCTATTATAGCACAGATATTCATGAATTTGTATTTTTGTTGCTAAGTCCATATCCATGCCGAGCCACGAGAAAATGGGATAACAGAATTTAATGAAAATCGCTATATGGAGTCAGGGAATAAGAAACTACGGTCTAAGCTATAAACAATTTTATTCACCATGGATGAAATGGCAGTTTAGGGGAAGGCACCTAAAATTTAATTTTTAAATACCTATACTGTATTATTGGTCCTATCGAAAAGTACTACATAACAAAAGTTATAGAGAATACAATTTCCGATCATTTATGTTTTATTCAGTTTTACCGTACTGACTATGATAAGAGTGGTCTTTCAGAGTTGGAAGAAAACTAAATGTGAAGGCCTACAATATTGAAAGCGCATAACATTGATCAACAATAACATTACACAGACCATTGTTTTTTGTGATGTTCTTTGTCTTTTATGCTGCCATTTAAAGATAAAAATGTCATTGTTCCGTATCACAGTTAAATTGAAATAAAAAATATGGTAGTTCAACCTATTCAATACAAGTAAATAAGAGATGTAGAGATTACATTCTTATTTAATTAAAAATGGAAAAGGTATCGGTTTTGACCCCAGTCTGGGTCATCATCAGACGATTATAACTCGAAAAACAATGCATAGATGGGATTACTGCTGTGTACTAAGGATAACAGTCTGACTGAATATATGCGGGAAATAGCTGGGGAATTGGTAAACTTTCTTCTTTAGCATGCTATTCCTCTGGTTCTTATATTTTCTGATACTGCCGGTACATAACACACTGGTTCATCATAGTGTTCCAGCTATTCGATCCCTACTCTGACGTACTGTTTTGAATGAGCAGTGTGCACACTTAAGGCAGAGGCTCACTTAGTAGCAGCAGCAGCAGCAGTAGTAGGAGTAGTAGTAGTAGTAGTTGTAGTAGTAGTAGTAGTAGTAGTATCTGGTCTAGAATTACAATTTAGGCCTATTACAAAATTATAGCACCATAATTCATTACATAACTCAAAATTCAACCCTGAAAAGAGCTGTTTCTTAAGAAAAGCTGTTTCCTATTCACCTCTATTAAATTCTAGATTCATTTTATTCCAAATTAGCAGTGACGAGGGGGTTTCTCTTCTGACTTGGAGGAAAAATTTGCCTCCCAGTCGGATAGATTTTTCCGTCGCCAGTGTAGGGAATTGAGATATTCCAACTCATCGGGTACTCCTATGAAACAGATTAGTAAAAGGGCATAGTTAATGCCCTGGGACTCTCCACTATTCGACCCCCCACCCCACGCTGAAAAAAGACAAAGAGTGTTCACGGATCGTGGCAGTCTGCGGCTTAGTCATTCCAGCTCTGGAACTTTGGACTGTTAGATTGGCAGCATAGTACTGCAAGAAATCAGCTTCATTTTCCGTATCAAATCCTATTTACACCTTTACACTTTTGACACTTATATTTGCATTTTAGCAAATTAATTAATTACACACAGTACATGTTTCGTTCTTTTTTAGAACATCTTCTGCTGTTTACATAGCTTAGGTGAATTACTAACTGTTTATCTTTTTGAGTACATTATAATAAGGTACCTTGTTCTTAAATACTATGTAAATATAAATTGAATTAAATTGATTTAAAAACAATGTGGCAATTAAATGGTTTAGTGAAATGACACAGAATTCTAGTAGAATTCAGTGTAGAAATCTGTAGCAAAGCGCAGGTACATCAGTTAGATAGCCCTAAAATCAAACATGGTATCATTACAAAATTCTATATTTTGTTTACTGAATAATGCAAACTAGAATTTAGTAAAAGTCTAGTTTCCAATGAGCATTGTAATAATTGTTCGTAAAGCTGCTAAACGAAGTCGTTGATTTTACTATTCCACGTGGCAAGAAGAAAGTTAGTTTTTGTGGAATTTTATGCAGATCTTTTAAAAGTGATTTGAAATGCACATCATATCACCCATTTTTACTGGAACTCAGGACTGAAATGTGGACAGCTACTGGTCAGCAAACTGCAAGTTGTTGCCATAGGCAGCTGATGTCGTGAAGTCATCACCATAGCACCACGCTCCATATCCCACTTTGATACCACAGTTCCAGTCCCTCGTTGACACGTCCCACGTTGACTCAAGATTCAGCTTGTGTAGGGGCAGGCAGATATGATAATTACGAGAAATAAGCACTTTTAAAACAATTAAAAATAGGAAAGAATTTCCACCAATCAATACTTGTTTATTGCTTATATTAAGCTACAGGACCGGTTTCGACCCCACATACAAGGTCATCTTCAGCTGAACCATGAATACATATTTATATGATGCAGCTTGGATTAAATTGCATTGTCAAGGGAATGTCATGTGATGATGTGCATTTAGTCACATACAAATGGGGCATGTCTTAACGTGAATTGGCATATGTCAGTATGTACAATATTGCAACTGTATGTCTAAAATATTATGTTGAGGCTCTAAAATTAGTGTATAAAACATATCTTCACTTAAACTAACTTATATATATATGTACAGGATAAAATACAATATATAAAAAACATTTCGTGCACATGAACAATCGTATCTTGCTTGTTGGTTAATTCATCAACTCTCGTATTTAAGTCCAATTTTCAGTTGTACACTCAGCTGCTGTTCTTGGAGTTTAAATGATATGGTTGTAAAATTAAATGAGTAAAAGATTTAGTATTCTTGTGGGATAAAACACTTTCCAATTTTAAAAAAGTTGCCAGATGTATGGATAAAATTTGGCTAAAATATATTCAGCTCTGCTATGTATGTTGCCTTATGTTAGAATCAAATCTTGTTGTCCTATGGCATCCGTAAAATTGGGTTCAAAGTAATGGCTCCTTTCCCATTTGTAGTTGTGCAATGGTGTTATGTTTATTATTGTTGGTGTAACCGAGCTGCGTTTGACGTGCGAGCTTATAACACATTTGCTGCAGGAATAGATTTATTTTCAGAATCACACACTGTCATTAATATACATTTAAAGGCCTGTGTTTCTAATTTATAAATTCAGACTCCTTTTCTATATAATAGGTGTTCTTAAACTTATTTATTAATATAGTCACTTACTACTTTATTTATACCTTTGTTGCAATTCTTGTATTTTTATAGTGTAGAAATAATCATTGTTGTACTCTGGATTGTCATTGTCTCTGTGTATGTGTTTTCCATTCATTCTTCTTCCTTGTCTTTATTATCTTCAGCATTATTATTGTGTATTTATCTTTACTTACATGTATGCATTATAAGTACTGTTGACTGTTGTGTTAAGAAGGTACTGTATTGGGCTTACTGCCTGTGTACTTTCAAAAAGTCAAATAAATAAATAAATTCTCGCCACCATCCAGTACAAAAACAAGACATTCTCATGACACTCTCCAAGAGGGCGAGACGAATTTGTGAACCATCAAATATCCAGGTGGAGATGGACTCGCTCAAAGTCACGTTCAAGGGTAATGGGTACAGTGATTTGCAGACTCAGCCAGTTATACTTTCTTTCCTCCATAAGCCCCATTAATATTGATAGCTCTCCATCGAATTCCATTTCGTTCAAGTTATTTCCAAGGAGTCCCTCACCTGTCAAATGGGAGTGGACTCCATTACTCCCAGAGGTCCGAGGCTTGCTTAAAATGTTCTGAGCTCGGTAAATTCATGAAGCAGGATGCTACCCTCCTTGCACATAGTCCAAGTGAGGATCTCTCCTCTAATGTGTTAGGGACCACCAGTGGATTGTATAGTCCAAGCCATCTGAGCACAAAGAGAGCCATGACTCAGAATATGACCGACATCTAACATGTCCACTCCCATTCCATAGCAACTGGTATCCCGACTCTCAGGACCAGTTACTAGGCCACTCAGCCTTTGCCCATGGTTCACAAACTAGGACTTGACTACAGTAACCCACACCATGAAGGCAAGGCTTTTAATTTGTCAATAATATTCTTAAAACTGTTATTTTAATAAAAATGCTTGTTGATTAAAGTAAATATTTAATATAATTCCTTACTTTATACATTTGTTTCACCTGATATCTACTTCATTTAAAGAACGGTCTTGTACAATGACACAATGTGACTTCATGTAATGTATAGCATAGGTAATTATATGCACTCTTTGTACTTACAACCTTGAAAGATAGGTTTACAAACATTGAATTTGCTGGCACTAACTTTACTACAACCACGGGCCTCCATTGATTATGCACCCCACATTTTGCAGCTCTTCTTTTTCTTTGTCATTTCTTAATTTCTGGATTAAACTTGATTCACAGTTGCGGAAAAAATCATAAATATAAACTGTCGTTCCTTTGGCTATAATTAAGAAATGGTAAAGAGTTGGTGGCAACTGAAAGGTTTTATTGTTAACACCGTTTGTGTGTTTGTTTCAGCTGTGGAGGACCATAATAGGACGACTTCACAGTAAGTATCATATTCTTTTATTTATAATATATGTAGTAAAAAGGTAATAACTTAGTGTTGGAGTGCATCTTGGTCATAACTAGTGATGGGCAATCTGAGACTGGGTCTCGAAATTTCTCGAGACTAGTGCAAACTCTGTTTCTCGCAAGAAATTTTGAGAGATCTCAAGAATGTTGTCACAGCATTGTGCGGCAAGCAGTGTTTCACAGACCTACAGGTAGACAGAGCTGAATATTGTATATGCCGAATATGCGAATAGTCAACCACGGGCTTTCTCTATTCCGTAAATACACGTCAAAAATCTACTAGGGCATTCATTTCTATTGAGATGTATTTTGACGCAGTTGACTATAACATAATTATAAAGGATTTGCATTCTGGCATTGTATGCAGCGATATGTACACAAATTAGCACAGAAACTGATGGCTACTGTAGGTGTACATTATTATCACTCATAATTCATCAGATCCCACATTCAGTATCCATTTGAGTAGTGCTTGTGTTTACCGGCATTATGGTGACGAAGGAAAATATTCTTTATAGTGTTATTAAGTAGGTACTATGGTATATGACGGTACAACGAGAAATTGTATCTTAAAGTACACAACAACTTTAAGATGAAGTCCGAAACGCAACTAGGTCAGATGTGGGATTACTTAGACGAGATATCACATAACACAGCCCGCTGTGTTGCTTGTTCAAAAGAAGACGTCAGCGGAAATACTTCTGGGATGATCTGGCTCTTACAAACACATATCATTGAAGGGAAATCTCATCTCAGAGAACACCTCTGGCTTGCTCTGCATCACAAGAAACTATGCTGTCAACAACTATTGTGAGGTATCCATTTCGGCATACATGCTTAACAAATATTCGGCTAAGATGTCCACTTCAAATAACTTGCGAACCATTTTAGATACTGATATCCTGTTTACCCTTTTGTTAATGGTATTAAGGGTCACATGCTTGAACATGCAGTACTTTTCCAGGTTTACGCTCGTAGTTACTGCATAGGTAATTATATAATTAAAATTCTCGCAACATTCTCGAGATCTGTGACGTCAGTCTCGAGCGAGAGCATTGCCCATGACTGTGACGTCTGAAGTTGTGTACTTGTATGAAAATCTTAACTACTGTACTGCAACTAGATTAAAAAGGTCCTCTTGGTCAGTAGTGAATGCAGTTTGAGCTGAAAGACCAAACATAACCTTTCAGTCAACTTCATACATCTCATGTCTTAATATCTGTGAAGACAAGCTCAAACCTATAAGCAGGGACATATCTTGCAAGGCAAGAAGAAAAGAAGGCTACCGAGTACATGGTATTGAAAAATATTTAATTAGTAGCCTAGAGGAAACAGGTTCTATGTTTCCCATTGAGCTTAGAACCCAGCCATTTAAGACTAATAATTAGCCCTCCTTCTTCTCTTATCTCCTTTAACTGTGTAAAATTCACATTCCAATCATTTGGCTGATTCAGCTATAAGGAAGATGTATTATAACACCCTAATTAGTGATGGATATGGGTACCGCAATATGTAAGGGAGGTGAGTGCCTTGATCGACGTTACATAAATGGAGAATAATAATCATGAGCAACTTATAAAATATAACCGGTACATATGGTGTCAATCATCATCAACATGGGTTAAATCAGGACGTTACAATAATTTTTATCAGCCTTAACAAAGACAATGCATCGACTATTAAGGGTATGTCACCTGAATATGATTCATATATGGTTCAAGTGCATGATAAATTGCAATACAGATATAGAGTACTTCCTCAGTGGCACCAGCTAGTCAGATGTCTCTCATGTACAGATTGGTAGGTTCCACGACTGTTTAAAATCACCTAAACTAAAGACAGACAGGCATCTCATGCAATGAATAAGACTACACTAATATAAAGATTGGAAAGGATTATAACCATTTATCATTAAAAGAGTAAATATAGATGACAGGTTTATTTACATTATTCAAAATGTGAAGGAGATACAATCGTCACATTTAATTATTATGAGGCTATCCTGGCAATAGTAACATTCTTCCTACTTTCAGTCACAAAATATAACAATAGACAGTTTGAAACACAACAACTGATAGATATCAAATCTCGTAGTATGACATTTTATTATTATTAATTGCTATTCTGTTAGTTCACCTGTTCATACTTTATCCAATTTAATATTTCATTTAGAGTGACAATGACACCACTAAGACAAGTGCGTTTACAAAATAAAATGGGAATAGTCTGCGATTGGTTTGGTGAAAGAGATCCATTCACCTTCTCCCGTATACTGTAGTCCGGCGATAAGTCTCACATATAAGTAGTCTAACTTTCCTTTCAGTAGAGAAAATTACATTAAAATATATAAAATGTGGCAGTAACACGAAGAATTTCATTGAAATGTGAAAAGGATTTCCCATTACCGAGATGCCATTCTTATGGACCCTGTAACCACCAAAAATAAAAATCATCTCAAAGATGCACAACATAAATAAGAAATCATATAACCATGAAACCAATAAACCCGCATATCGAAGATATGCGTGCTGGATGCAATCAACCTAATGGCTTGGATCGATAACCTCCTAGAACAGACAAAATGGCATTCCAAAAATAAATCACTTTCTACTCCATAGCCACATATCAAATCGCATGTCACCTCGGGATCAGTTGTAATTGACTACACTACCATGCATTATTCTACTCATATAATAATTACCATGATCTCGGGATCAGGAAGCAAGACATGTAACGTGTGAAATAGACTAGGGCGAAACTCCTATTTTATTTTATTCCATATGGTTCATATCGAAGACTCAGTATCTATGCCAGACAGCTCGGAACATACCACTCATTTACAAGTTATAAGAATCATTGTGAAATCCGTATTGAAGGTAATTTACATAAAATAGTATAAAATAGTACTCTAAAAACCCTTCACATTACAAGATAACATTCCACCATAGTTAAAGAGCTGACAGGGTGATATTTTACAACTTGCACCACAGCATAATTCCCCATCTTTGACGAACAAGCTAACGTCAGAATGTCATAAAAACTGCAAAGCACACAGGAATAGAGTACAACTTAAAAAAATGGCCCAATGACACCATAACAAATTCATCATTTTGTCACTAATTTTAAACTTCAATAAAAGTTTTTAATTAGAACTGTGACAAAAAAGTCACTTCTAAAGTTGCAAGCTAAAAACCCTGGAACTTGTATTAATTTCCTTTGAAATAAGAACTAACACAAAAACGTAGTAAATGATTGAATATTATTCCAAAATTTCATTGCGTTGGAATGTGTTTCCTCATTAAGTCTTATAAAATATTTTAACTTGGAGCATTACTCATCATCGCGATTTTGTACCATTTAGTTTAATTAAGTCATATCCTACATTTGACTATGGCCTTGGCAATCAATATGTTACTTCTTCTCTTATCCAATCTAGTTCCTCACATAATGCCTACATATTAAGTGAAATTCTTAAATGTTCCTATCAGTTCTTTTAATAGTCATACCTGGTTCAATTTTGAGGTGATGATATGGCAGATGATGCACTTTAAAACATGTACCATTTCATATTTTAATGAGGATTAAACCTGATTTTATGACTGATTGTGTTGAATAGGTGGAAGAAAAATAAAATTAATACTATTTTATATACATACCACTTAGTCGAGCAACTCATCCCTCTCTTCCAAGTCTTCACATCCCAAACTTTGCAACATTTTTGTAACTCTACTCTTTTGTTGGAAATCATCCAGAACTGCTTTTCTTTGTATTTTTTCCAGTTCCCGAATAAAGTAGGCCTAATCCTGGAGAGGGTCCCATACACTGGAACCTTTCTCTAGTTGGGGTCTTACCAGAGACTTATATGCCCTGTCCTTTATATCCTTACTACAACCCCTAAATAACCTCATAACCATGTGCAGAGATCTGTACCCTTTAATTACAATACCATTTATGTGATTACCCCCAAGAAGATCTTTCCTTTTATTAACACCTAGGTTCTTACAATGATCCCCATAAGGAACTTTCACCCTATCAATGCAGTTTTTTCCTATTTGTGAAACTCACAACCTGACTTTTAACCCCGTTTATCATCATACCATTACCTACTGTCCATCTCACAACACTATCGGGATCATTTTTCAGTTGCTCATAATCTTGTGACTTATTTATTACACTGTACAGAATAATATCATCAGCAAAAAACCTTATATCTGATTCCACTTCTTTGCTCATATCATTTACATATATATATATATATATAAGAAAACATAAAGATCCAATAATACTGCCTTCAGAAATTCTCCTCTTAATTATTAGAGGGTCAAATAAAACTTCGCCTACTCTAATTTTCTGAGGCTATTTTCTAGAAATATAGCTGCCCATTCAGTCACTCGAGTGTCTAGTCCAATTGCACTCATTGCCAACAGTGTCCCATTTCCATTTGAGTTCCTGAATCCAAGATATCTGCTATATCTTGCTGGAATCCTACAAGTTAAGCTTCAGTGGAATAACCTTTCCTAAAACCAAACTGCCTTCTATCGAACCAGTTATGAATTTTTCAAACGTGTCTAATGCAATCAGAAAGAATGTTTCTAAAAGCTTGTCAAACTGACTGGCCTGTAATTTTCAGCTTTATGTCTATACCCTTTCCTTCATACACGGGGCTACTATACTCTCTATACATTTGGTATAGCTCCTTCATGCAAACAATAATCAAATGAGTACTTCAGATACGGTACTATACCCAACCCATTGACTTCAGTACATCCCCCCCAAAACTTATCAATTCCAGCTGCTTTTCTAGATTTCAATCTTATTGTAAATGTCGTTTTAATAGGTAAACATTAATACTTCTTTAGTATTAGTCACCTCCTCTATCTGGACATTATCCTCATAATCTACAATCTTTACATACTGCTGACTGAATACTTATGCCTTTTGAAGATCCTTGCATACACACTCCCATTGTTCATTAATGATTCCTGGAATGTCCTTCTTGGAAACATTTTCTGCCTTAAAGTACCTATAACCTCATCACCATGTGCAGAGATCTGTACCCTTTATTTACAATCACATTTATGTGATTACCCCAAATAAGATCTTTCTTTATATTAACACCTAGGTACTTACAATGATCCCCAAAATGAACTTACGCAGTAATGAAAACTGAGTTCTGCACTCACTGAAATAAAAGAAGAAGGGGCAAACACACCAAATTACAGCATTGTACGGGCATTGCTGGATACAGGCTTGCAGAGATCCTATCTATTGGAGAAAACTGCCATGGAAATGGGGTATATTCCATCAAAGACTGAAAAAATTGAACACAAGCTTTTTGGGGGTTCTTCAATCGGTGCAAACGATCATAACCTGTATGAGACAGCTATTGTCAACCTACGTCATTCAATTTCTCAAAACATTAAGGTGCTGGGACAAAAGGTAATTTGTGGTAAAATCCCATGTTTAAAAGTGGTATGAGATCAGAGGAAAGAAAATTTGGCTCTCTGATTATGGTCCAGAGCCATCGGAGATTGAGTTACTCATTGGTGCAGGCAACGTGGGAAGTTTATTGACCGGGGAAACAATCAAGTTGAGGTCTGGTTTGGTTGCTGTTAGGACCACATTTGGTTGGACAGTGATGGCACAACTCTGGAAGACAAGTGAGAACTCTGGAACTTGGAAACCATAGGAATTTGTGATCCGACCGAAACGTTGTCAAAGAAGGAAATTGAAATGGCAACATTGAAACATTTCCAAGAAAATATTAAGATAAATGAGGAAGGACGATATGAAGTCACGCTTCCATGGAAAGAAGATCAGCAGCTATTGTAAGACAACAAGGATGTTGCATTAAAAAGACTGGTTTCTGCAACACACCGCTTAATCAAGGAAGAAAATTTTGAGAAGTACCAGCAGGTGCTCAATGACTGGCAAGATGAAGGGATAATTGAAGAAGTTGGCCAAGAAAGCTCTCAGGATGCTGGGTACTTTTTACCGCACCGAGGAGTTTTTAAGGAAGGATCAACTACAGCAGTGAGGCCGGTGTTTGATGGTTCATGTAAATCGAAAGGAGGACTTTCACTCAACAACTGTCTGGAGAAGGGACCTAATCTATTAGAAGTAATCACATCTATTTTGAACCGGTTCTGTTTAAACAGGATTGGCATGATCTCAGACATAAAGAAGGCCTTTCTTCAAATCGCAGTCGCTGAAAGGGATCGAAACTTTTTGAAATTCCTGTGGTGGGAGAATTTTGCTGAGGAAACTCTTAAAATATACCGCCACAAACGGGTTGTTTTGGAGTTAACTGCAGTCCATTTCTACTTGGAGTGTTATTGGATCTTCATTTAAAAAACAATTCATGCTTCCGTGAAACCGCAGATAAACTGAGAACATCTCTGTATGTGGACAATTGCGTCACTTCCGTGAACACAGAAGAAGAACTTAAACAATTTGTGGATGAGTCGAAGGAGCTACTGTTGCAAGGAAAATCTGACCTTAGAGGGTGGGAGTACACCAGGTTGACTCTGGAGGATGAAGTACCTAAAGTGACACCTGTTTTGGGTTTGTTGTGGGACCCCGTAGCTGATGTTTTGTCATGTAAAAGGGTGAAGTTGAATGACTCTGATGTTCTCACAAGGAGGAGAGTTTTGTCAATGACTCGAAGTATTTTTGACCCAGTTGGTTTTACTTGTCCGGTTTCCACTGTACCTAAGGTTTTACTACAGGAAAGTTGGAGAGAGAAAGTAAGTTGGGATAGTCCGTTAAGTGAAAACACCCAAATCAAATTCAATAAGTGGTTGAATGACTTGTCCTCTGTTGCTGAAATTAAAGTGCCTAGAAGATTTTCGAGTTGTGAGGACAAATCATCATGGAGTATGCATGTATTTTGTGATGCCAGTCAAGTGGCTTAAGCAGCCATTATTTTCTTAAGATCTTTCAATGGAAAAGAGTTTGAAGTGCGACTGGTCGCAGCAAAATCAAGGGTAGCCTCCTTAAAGAAAATAACGATACCGAGACTGGAGTTATTAGCCTGCACTATAGGCTCATGTCTTGCATTTTCTGTGAAGGAAAGTTTGAATCTGACGGACATCCCCGAGTACTATTGGAGTGACTCTTCTTCTGTGTTATGTTGGATAAGAAGAGAGGAAGTTTAGGGAGTGTTCGTCACTAACAGAGTGAAAGAAATTAGATTATTATCTAATCCTAAGCGTTGGTTTCATCTACCAAACACAGACAACCCAGCAGACCTACCTTTGAGAGGTTGCTCTACTTTGCAGCTGATTTCTTCTCGTTGGTGGGAGGGACCTGCTTGGTTAAAGTTGGAAGAGAAATTAATGAAGAGGAGGTCAATGAAGAAAGAAAAAAAGGCCTTTTTACGACTACTATGCTTGTCTCCCAGGAAAAGCAGTGGCATTTAAGATTCTTTTCTCAGTATTCAAGAATCGTCAGAATGGTGGCCTGGATGCTGCTGTTCATCAACAATGCGAGAAAGGACGTAGAGCAGAATGTTGCTTCTGAATTGGATTGTTTTGAAATTTCAATGGCGGAGAGACGACTGTTGAAAATTGTTCAAGAAGAGAATTTTACTGAAAGGGACAACCAACAAACACTGTGCCTTTTTAAAAACCAGCTGGGCCTTGTCAGTGTTAAGACAAAAATCACCAACAGAAACGATGAATACGATTTCTGTACACCTGTTTTATTGCCATCAAATCACCCTCTGACTGGGGTGATAATCAGAGAACACCATTTGAGAGCTTCTCATGCTGATGTTCAGATTCTACTCACCATACTGCGGGAGCACCACTGGATACCAAAGGGAAGAAGAACAATTTACAAAGTCATCAGGAAATGTATGCAATGTAGAAGATTCGAAATGAAAAAATCAGTTCCCAAAATGCCAGCCCTTCCAGAAAATTCTGTGAGAGATGCAGGTGTATTTGAAGTGGTAGGAGTTGACCTTGCTGGAACACTATTTCTAAAATCCAAAGACAAGGCTTGGATTGTGATTTTTACATGTGCAGTTGTTAGAGCAGTCCATTTTGAACTAGTAATTACTTTGTCAACTACAGGGTTTTTACTAGCCCTTAGGCGCTTTATAGCCCGTCGGGGCAGGCCTCGTGTGATTTATAGTGACAATGGGACAAACTTTGCTGGGGCTAACAAATTGTTCGACAACACTGATTGGAAAAAAATAGGTGCGGAACACCGGTTACTAGAATCGAGCACCTGGGTGGGGTGGATTCTGGGAGCGCATTGTGCAAATGGTCAAGAAACTATTAAGGCGTGTTTCAGGCAAGGCTGTCTTGACATATGAGGAACTGTTGACTGTTATTGCTGATTGTGAATCCGTAATTAACTCCAGACCTCTCACCTACAATCCAGAAAGTCGGGATGAATTGGTACCTCTAACTCCATCAATGTTTCTTCAGGACATTCCTGTGGTTGGTACTCCAGATTTAGACAAACTAGATCAGGTCAGTCTCTCAAGAAGGTTTCAGTACTTTCAACAGCTGAGGAATGAACTGAGGAGAAGATTCCGACTGGAATATCTGGGTAGCCTTCTGTGCTCTCCATTGGGCAAGGAGCCTGATCGGCATTGGAAGGTAGGAGATGTGGTCATCATTGGTAGTGATGACAAGAGAAGAATCGATTGGCCTCTGCGGAGAGTCACAGCTATATTTCCAGGTAAAGACAAAGTGATCAGGGTAGTTCGGGTGAAGACATCGTCAGGAGAACTTATCCGTCCTACGAGGCACCTTTATCCATTGGAAGTTGAAGGTGGGAGTGAGGAGATAGCCTTACCCAGTGATATGGTTCCTGAGACAGTCAGTCTCGGCAGCCGAAACTTCACCAGGAGCGGAAGAAGAGTTAAAATACGAAGCGTGTTTTTAAGTAAGGTCCGTTTTGTTGTAGACACTAGTAGTTTGCGTGCATATCGCAATGAGCACATGCAACGTGTACCGCCATGCCTCGGGAACAACTGTGCTCAGTTTCAGCTCTGTAGCTAACCTGTACGGTTCTGTTCTGTGCTTTCAAAATGTTTGACTATCAACTCGCCCGCCGCGTGTGAGGTTCAGTCAGTAATACGGTTTTTGTCAGCAAGGAACCCGTCTGCTACAGAAATTCATCGACAGATTTGCGAAGTGTACGGTGATACTGTTATGAGAGAAAGCAAAGTGCGTAATTGGGTACGACAATTCAAAGATGGCCGTGACAACGTCCACGATGAGGACCGCTCCGGTCGCCCTTCTTTGATTACAGACGATTTGGTGGCTTCAGTTGATGCAAAGATTCGTGAGAACAGGCGCTTCAAAATAACAGGTCTCTGAAACGAATTTCCTGACATGTTGAGATCAGTGCTTTACAACATTGTTTCTGAACACCTAAAGTTTAGGAAACTGTGCTCCCGTTTGGACCTGAAACTCCTAACGAAGGACCAAAAATCAAAGGTTTGAGTGTGCAATGAAGTTCTTGATGCGTTATGATGAAGAAGGTGACGGCTTCTTGAGTCAGATTTTAACTGGAGACGAAACATGGGTTTCGCATATCACACGCGAATCGAAGCAACAGAGCATGGAATGGAGACACACACACTCGCCTGTAAAGGTGAAGGCCAAACAGACTCTGTCCCAGCGCAAAATCAAGGCATCGGTGTTTTGGTATAGGCATGGTGTTTTGTTGGTCGACTTCATTCAACGAGGAACCACTATCAATGCAGAAGCATACTGCCAAACTCTGAGAAAGCTACGCAGAGCGATTCAAAACAAAAGACGCGGCATGCTGCCAAAGGGAATTGTCCTTCTCCATGACAATGCAAGACCTCACACTGCAGGTCAGACCCACAATTTATTGGACAGTTTTGGCTGGGAAGGTTTAGACCACCCACCCTACAGTCCTGATCTTGCGCTGAGCGATTACCATCTGTTCCTCCACCTCAAACATCACCTCAGTGTCAACCATTACAATGATGACGACGACGTGAAAACGGCAGTGAACTCTTGGTTATCAAAGCAGGTGGTAAGTTTCTATGAAGAGGGTATTTTAAAATTGGTTACGAGGTATGATAAGTGTTTGAACAAACTTGGCAACTATGTCAAAAAATAGAGTAAAGTATGTACTTTCTGAAAATAAATTTACTTTTTTGAAATAACCTTTTGTTGTGTACTTATTCTCAAACGGACCTTACTTAAAAAACACACCTCATACCTTCTCACCTCTGTCTGTAAACATTGGGTTTTGACTGGTATCAAAAGGTGGGAGTATGTCATGTTTACACTATGAGTGTTTGGCTGTTGTTATGGTGATCTTTGGAGAGAAAAATAAACAAGTATGGCTGACTGACTGTAATGCGTGAAATTGTATTTTCGTAATATAGTATTTCTTTTATAGCAGTTGTGAGTTTTTATTATGTGATCAACTGGTTATACCTATACTGGGTAGGCATAGGTCCCTAACAATTAGGGCATAATTTTTTCAAGACAACACTAAATGCACAGAGGTACCAAGATAACATTTTGACACCGTTCTTCCATCAATTAATGGATGAAGAAAAATTGTATATGTGGTTTCAACAAGATTCAGACCTGCTCATACAGGAGAAGATTCCCTTCTTACAACTTCGGAAGTGTTTGCAGACAGAACGATCAATGCTGGTCTATTTCTGCCTCGTTCTCAAGATCTAAGTGTGTGATTTTTCACTTGTGGGGTAAACTGAAAGAAAGAGTGTACCACAAATCCTCGCACATTGGAGGAACTGAAAGAAAACATGAATGGAATCAGAAATATTACAATTGCAGAACTCGCTAGCATCAGCCAGAATAGCAAACACTCGAAAACGAGTAGGTTGATCTTCCACATTACTCTTCATCTGTGAGTCCGTAGGTGACTGAACAGCCCAATACGGGAGGCACAGATGGTGGATAGACCCAGGTGGAGGAGCCATTGTTCTCCTATTTTTTCTTTTTCCTTCCTTCGTAGCCTCTTATCGTTCGCTATTCGTCTACGGTTATCTTCAAAAAGTAGTGTGCCGCGATGAACTAAAGATCTCCAGAATGAACGGGTGACGGCTAAGGTCTCCTAGTTGTTAACATCAGTGTGGCACATCTTCATGTTAGCCTTAAGTACATCCTTAAATCGCTTTCCCTTGACCTCCCAAACAATGCTTACCCACTGTTACCTAGGAGTAAAACACTTGCTTGGGAATGCAATTATCGGGCAAACGTATTACATGCCCTGTCCATCGTACCTGACATCTTAAAACCATGGCTTCTATACTGGTGCTCTGTGCCTCTTCAATATGCCGACATTTGTGCGTCTATCCTGCCAGGTTATATGCAGAATTCTCCTTAAATGTCACTGGTGATATTGTCCCAACTTTTTAATATGATGCCTGTAGCATGTCCAGGATTCAGATCCATATAGTAAGCTCGAAACTACAACTGAATTGTATACGAGGATCTTTGTTACACCATTGACATCATGACTGTCAAATTCTCAGGATCGTAGTTTGGCAAAGGATACTCCAGCATGGTTAATTCTAAATTGGATTTCTGAATCTATATTTAGGCTTGATGAAAGGATTCTGTCAAAGTAAGGAAAGGAGTTTACTACTTGAAGGCTCGCTCCATCGATGGAGACATTGATCTGTATAACCGAGGAAGGATGACAATTCCAGCATCTTTTGTAAGTTAAGATTACATATTGGATTGTATAGACGCTTAAATCAGGGAAGCCGCACATGTCATAAGTTCACTGAGGTAGTTGCCATAGCGCAGTGTACAAACTCCGTGCATTCGGTCTGTATTCATATGAGGGACCCTGTATAACATCATTCTATGCATCAATTCAAAATAGCACGTTTATATTTTATATGCATATAACAAGGGAACAAATAGGTTTTGATGATCTTATTTTAATATGAAAATGTGTCTGAAGACAACAGCAGTGATATTAAATAACAGTGAATTGAGCCATTTTAAAACTTAGGATTATAATTATATATTTAGCTGATAAAGGCCCATAAAAAAGGCCAAAATTAGTACTTGAAATATAATGCATAATTTTGTATATATAATGTATTGATTAGGTGATAACATCCCATCATTATATCTTGTGAGTTATAGTCTCATCAAGATGGAGAAATGAAATTAATGTCATATGAGATCAAAAGTTCACTGTGGGCACCTTAGGGTAGACTCCTAGAACAGAAAAATGAAATCTAGATCAGCAGCACAAGTTCTTCAAGAAATAAGGATAACATGTAGCAGATCTTGAAAAGAAATTATGCAAGTGATTGATATCCTGATACCCTTGGGGTCAAATAACGGAAAATCAAGGAAAGGAAGTGACTCACTGATGGTAGTGTGAGTCACTATCTTGGTGGACCTCAGCCCAGGAGGTCTGGCACCTCAAGGACTGAAAGTAACCATAACCACGAGGTAGCTTGAAGAGCAAGTCATGCATTCTTGTAATCACTGATCTCTTAAGTACGGTCAGTATCCAGTATTCAGCAGCCATGAAGATGGTTTTCCATGGTTTCCCAGCAAATCACATTTTACAAAAACATAACTTTTCTTTGTATTAGTCTGTTATGTCTCCGATATGAAAAGATAGCAGTAACTGAATGTTTCCTTCTTGAAGCTCCTTTACTTTTCAAACTTATGGTGAACATCTTCTGTTCTGTTTCAGGGAAAGAGAAAGAGGAAGAGGAGAAGGACGAAAGAGAGTGAGTTGAAACACATTATAGGATAAAAGCCTAAAGCGAGTTTGAAATTCAAACATTTTAAATATAAACTAACTTCTCAGTGAAAGAGCGCTAGGAATGATGATAGAACAGTACACAAAAGATGAACACATGGGCAAGAGAGAGATAAGGTGTACTGCATGTTCCCAGCCTGTTCCAAGATGGTTGTAGAGTATAATTGAAGGGCTGAAAACCATAGTGGGCCAAATCCACCAATCATCGAGATTGAGTTAATGCCATCCAGCAGTTCATTTCTGAGTCAGGAATTATCTCTTCAACTGGGCTGTCTCCATGTCTTCCCATTTATGTGCTACAGGGTCACAAAAAATCAACCAAATAGAACTAGCCACTGAAGGTATTTCCATAGTGGGCCAAGTCCTCATGACCAATCCCTCTCTTTTTCTGAGTCACGTGATACGCGTAGTATCAGGACAAACATCCGGCAGGAGGAGAACATAAACTGTGATACAAATTCAAAGAAAAGAAAGAGCGTTTAATTTTACAAGAGGACGTTTTGGGTGTACTATGTAGGAATACATAACTGCGAGAATGATAAAGGGTACATGTATATGTGGAGTCTAACAGAAGTAGGTTCATGTATTCTGTATTACCTGAGAAATGTCAGCACAACAGCAAATCGCTTAATAGCCTATTCAGACAGTTGTGCTAGGAGATTATCTGACCTTAGTTAAGGAATGTAGGGAAAATAAGCCCTTTAGTTTGAATATGGCATAGAAAGAAAGTATTAACATTAAGGAGCTCTCAAAAAAGTTTGTGATTCATAAGGAAACAGTAGATGGTGATAAGATTCAGTGGATCAAAATTAGGTGGTTGAATTGCCAGTCTAATGAACCTCTTAAGATTAAGTTCAGGTACACCCTCAACAAAAATGGAAGAAAGCAAAATCCTTCATCTTTCACCTTCTCGTACGGGCAGCCCATCCGCAAAGGTAACCATTTCAGTATTTTCACCACGGGGACAGAGTCCTGCTCAAAGAGCACCCATTAAGCTGGCAAAAGCTAAATGATGATGATGATTTAACTGCCATGCTTCCATTCATTTCACTATTTCATAAGTTTTGAAGTATTTGCAATAATGTGATGTAGCAACGGCAAAATTAAGTACCTAACAATGACATGTGGAGATGGTCCACTGGGATATTATCAAAATTTATACTTTCTGTTTGGAGTCAATTTGGGCCAAATCCACTCCAGTGAAAAATTACGGTATTTATTTAATTATTTGTATTCAAATGCCAGATAATCTTTGTATTTGGTTTGTAGTAATTAATTCATCTATGAACTATAATATGGAAATGTTGTAGTTTCTGTAATCTTTGTCTGTGAATTATAGCAGTGACTAAACTTTAACCTTAATTTGTTCCAATTTTTAAAAAGTGGCACATGCCCCATTATGGTTCTCAGCCTTTCAACTCAGACTTGGCCTTCAGCTCAATAGGGATTTCATGGCGAATGAGGTTAACTCATTTAAAGTTAAAAACTTCATGATTGTTCCGTATTGAATAGAGAAATAAGAAGATGTACAATATTATAGGGAAGGATCCACCTTTCAATACTCCGTAGTAAGTTGAACTAAAAAGTAGTTACAACCTGTTTATTGGGACCGGTTTCAACACATTTCAAGTGTCATCATCAGCCAATTAGCGAAGATCTTAAAACAACTAATATATTGAACACAGGCAAAATATTAACATTGTATCATATCGTAGCAATTCAGTTAATGTTCAAAACACAATAATCACAGTCAAGAGAGTAAACAGAACATCACTATCTTGCGCCGAAAACAAATATAGTTGAAGTCCATAAGCAGATCAAGTATGCACTTATGTAAAGTCGTTGCTAGGCAGGTCTTGTAGGCATTTGTTTCTCCGGCCGAAGAGTAAAAGGTGATGTGAATGAAGTCTTAGGAAAACAGTGTAGGATTTAATTTCGTCAAATTCAAAGTGGATATATAGGTTTTAAAATAATTTAAAACGTTAAAAAAGAATAAAGCCAAATAAAAATATATTAAAAAATAGGAAGAAATAATGAAAGAAATACGAGGTTCAACTCGAAACAACTTGCCGTAGTAATTGATAAAGAAATGATAAATAGAGAAAGGGGGTGGGGAACGTTTATTAGAGGGTGGTGATGGTGGTTATTGTTATTAGAGGAAATACAATTGGGCAACAATCCTTTATATAACACTAATTCGAGGAAAAAAGAGGAAGAGAACCGACACTTCGAAAAATGAAGATATCGGTTAAAAGAAGACAAGGGCCACGAAGGGCGTGAAAATGAAAGACTCCCTAGCCCTCGCAAACCTAATAGCATCGGGGTCGGAAAAGAACAAGAGTTGACCAAGGGAGGTCGGACAGGATAGATGAAAGTGAGGAGCCTGGCACAAGTAAGTGGAAGCAATGCCAGGACTCAGCTAAGGGCCCCGTGGTCGCCAACCCACGCTCCGAAGTTCAGAGCCCCTGGGGGATGGAGGGTGGGAAGGAAAGAAAAATGGAAGGGATCCGATACTTCAAAAAATGAAGATATCAGCCAAAGGAAGACAAGGGCCACGAAGGGCATGAAAATGAAAGACTCCCTAGCCCTCGGAAACCTAATAGCGTCAGGGTCGGAAAGGAACAAGAGTTGACCAAGGGAGGTCGGACAGGATAGATGAAAGTGAGGAGCCTGGCACAAGTAAGTGGAAGCAATTCCAGGACTCAGCTAAGGGCCCCGTGGTCGCCAACCCATGCTCCGAAGTTCAGAGCCCCTTGGGTGGGGAGGGGGGAACTAAGGAGGATCAAGGGGGGTGTTGCAGAAGGGGGAAGTGGCATGAGAGGGTATTGTGTAAATTGTGAAAGATTGATTCCTTATTTGTTGACTTCAGGTTATTTAAAAAGGAGATGAGAAAATCGAAAAGGGCATTGGGTTTCTCAGAAATATCATTCAGATTAAGATTTGGATTGAAAAACTGGTCAAGGTGTATAAAACAGTTTTCGGTGATGTCTAGGAGAGGGCCTTTATTTAGAGTGCTGAGAATTTCAATATCCTGGTTTATTGTAGTGAAAGCATGTTTTGTGTCATGTATGTGTTGTCCCACTGCTGAAAATCTGTTGTGCTTTATTGCATTAACGTGTTCAAAGTACCTAATTTTGAAGTTGCGACCAGTTTGACCTATGTAAGAAGAATTACAGTTGTGGCACTTAAAACGGTATATGCCTGATTTAGAAAAGACACTTGTTCTATTTAAAGAGTGGGAGTTATGTAATAATTCAAGGTTTCTATTATTAGTTCGAAAAGAAATCATGGTATTGTGTTTTTTGAAGACATTAGCTATACTATAGGTATTTGTATTGAATGTGAATGTGGTGTAAGCAGCTGGTTTGGGAATATCTTTTAAGAGTGTTGTGTTAGGGCGGTGTCTAAATTTGTTAATGATTTGTTCAATAAAATAAGAGTTATAACCGTTAAATTTAGCAATAGAGCGGATGATGTTTAGTTCTTTATTTAAGTTTTCCTTTGATAGCGGAATTTTGAAGGCGCGGTTAACCATACTGTTGTATGAAGCACGTTTATGTGACTGTGGGTGAAAAGAGTCTTGTTTTATGGTATTAGCTGTATGTGTGGGTTTTCTATAAATCATATATGATAATGAGGAAGGTAATCTGTTTATTGTTATGTCTAGAAAATTAATTGATTTGTTTGATTCTGTTTCAAGAGTGAATTTAATATGTTGATCAATTTTATTAAGGCTATTAAGAGTAGAAGCTGCATTGAAAACTCTATCATCCAGTATAACAAATGTGTCATCCACATATCTAGCCCAAAATAATACATGTTTAAAGTCGTCATTGTTATCAATGAAACTGTGTTCTGAAAAGTCTAGGTATATTTCTGCAAGGATCCCCGAGGCTGGAGAACCCATAGCCAAACCATCTTGTTGATAAATTATATTGTCGAAGATGAAGAAGTTGTTAGTAACTACTAATTTTAAGAGGGTCATAAAATCATTAATTTCAAGTTTGCTTAAGCAACTATATGTATTTAAGTTATTTTCAATAATAGGAAATAATTTTTTGATATTAATACCAGCAATGTTTTTGTTGACTTGGAGCTTCTTAGCAAGTTGGAGGGATGTGAAGAATCTGTCTGTCATCATTTTTCTCCCTGATTTAGAAACAACTCCACAAGGCAAAGTACAATGTCTCTCCTGTTGGCTGCTTATCCAGATGTGAGTCAACCTTACCATGGTATGGAAAAGGATTGCGGATGTATTTTGACTACACATGCAGCAATCCAGAACTTGAGTCCATATTTGTCAGACTTGCTTGTCATAAACTGGGTAAATCTGAACCTGCTTTTGCTGGGAAGTAACTGCTCATCAACTGTTATATTTTCAGTTAGACAATAACGGGAAGGACAATTTTCCAAAAATGTGTCCCAGATTTCAGAGAAAAGAGCAAACTTGTTAGAGCTGATTCCTCATCGAAATGGATGAATCTGAGAAGCTCTCGAAATCTAACTCTTGGCATCGTGTCGAACACAGAACACCCCGGGTATACATGATAGCAGTCACAGCCTCCATCTCCTCGAGTGACACGCTCAAGTCTGTTTTCTTGAGTTCTTTCTGAACGATTGATTCTGTGTGTTGTTTTGTTATTACACAATGCATCGATTCATCAAAGACTTGACGAAAGACACTAATTGACAGAGTTTTCAACTCGGTGGTAAGTATATGTTGAGGGATCTACCCACTCTTTCAGGATGTTAACTGCAGCCCAGCCTTCCTGATGAAGAGTTCGAATGCCACTTGGTTCCATCTCGAGTGACCATTTTCACTGATAAAATACCAAACTGAGATTGAGACATTTGAGGTGAGTCAGAGGCAGATTAGCACTTCCATCTGCTCCTGTTTCATCCCTCTGTCTCGTTATGATCTTCGTCCTCACTAGTCTCGCTTGTCACTAGCAAAACATTGTCATCTGAATCGGATAGTTCACTTTCAGATTTTCTAGCATACAAGATACCTCTTCAGTAAAGAAATAATCATAACACACTTTATAAATGATGGTTCTCAGCCCTTCAATTCAGACTTGGCCTTCTTCACCTCAATAGGGATTTCATGGTGAATGAGGTTGATTGTTCGTACCAACAATTTTGTTGTTGTCTTGGAGCTTCTTAGCAAGTTGGAGCGATGTGAAGGATCTGTTTGTCATCATGTTTCTCTTCAGTAAAAAGTTCCTTCTTGATGGACATAAGAACAGGTTTCTTGGGCTCACTCTGGTGTTTTTGAGGGAACTCCCTCTTGAAATGGTGCTCCTAGTTTCAGGTTCCATCACCAGGTGCCTAGAAGATGCCTTATCTTGAAGATACATTAATTGGATATCTCCCAGGTCTACGTCGACTTCCGCATCCTTGCGAGTCCCGAGATTTCCATCATGCCAGGCGACCCTCAGACGTCTGTCTTTTCCCAAAAAGACTTCATGAGCTGCATAGTCTACGATCACCTTGTATTTTACCAAAACATCAAGGCCTAATATGATGTCAGTTATCAGGTTGTGAATCACTGAGACGTTAGTTAGGTTAGTCTGTCCGCGGATGGAATAGGTTACCCCGTCCGCTGCTCCCACTATCCTTCTGAGATGGTGAGACTTCATAGCTGACAGTAATCTGGCAACAGTCCCAGAAATTATCCAGGTGTCAAAATGACCCTTTCTGCTGTCCAGGATATGCCATTTCAAAAATCTGTAAAAATGTAAATGTTTTGCTGGGTGAGATACATCAAAGTAAACAAGATAAAAACAATGAAATTTCAAGAGATCTGAACAGAAACAATGTAGGCGTGTGCACATTATTACAGAAAAATTGAAGGTGTGTGTCATTTTGACCCATTTTTTTAAAATTGTTAACCTGTTAGCAATTTGATCCCTTCCCTCTAAATACATTCCACAATTTCAGGTCTAATTTAATCTATTTTTGTTGCTTTATGACTATAATGTCCGGCTCCATGGCCAAATGGTTAGCGTGCTGGCCTTTGGTCACAGGGGTCCCAGGTTCAATTCCCGGCAGGGTTAGGAATTTTAATCATCATTGGTTAATTTCACTGGCATGGGGGCTGGGTGTATGTGTCATCTTCATCGTCATTTCATCCTCATCATGACGCGCCAGTCGCCTGCGGACGTCAAATCAAAAGACATGCACGTGGCGAGCCGAACAGTTCCTCGGACACTCCTGGCACTAGAAGCCGTACGCCATTCCATTTCAATGACTACAATACATTTATCGTCCTTTCCACTTCCTAAAGCACAATTTTGTTACCATCATTGTTCTCCCACTAAATTCTGCTGTTCAAAACTTCAACAGATCTAGATATTTACCTGATTTTTCAAAACGTTGTTTATTTCCATTTTTGCCATTATTAGAGGATATTTTGTTAGGGATTAATATAATGTGAACAGATGTTCCATGATTACAAAGTAAACTCCTCAGTTGACTTATAGGTAGACTAGCATTTCTAAGGTTTAAAATATCAACTTGGAAATAACTGATTATTTTATGCCCCCCTAACTCTTCCAAAAGTATCACAAAATGTTTTAGATTGTGGTTACTATTCCCAGATTCAAATTATAGCTATAACTCTTTGCAATCTCGTTGTTGAGTCATCAGTCCACCGACTGCTTTGATGCCACTGACCATGCCACCCTGTCTTGTGCTAATCTTTTCATTCCTACGTAACTACTACATCCTATATCTGCTCTAATCTGCTTGTCATATTCATTCCTTGGTCTACCACAATCATTATTGCTACCTACACTTCCCTCAACAACCAACAGAATAAGTTCTGGGTGTGTTAAGATACGCCCTATCATATGACCTCTTCTTCTCATCAAATTCAGCCAAATATATCTCCTCTCACCAGTTCGAATCAGTATGTCTTTATTTGTGATTCAATCTATCCATCTCACTTTCAGCATTCTTCTGTAACACCACATTCCAAAAGGTTCTATTCTCTTTCTTTCTGAGCTAGTTATCGTCCATGTTTCACTTCCATATCAAAGTCTTCAAAAACATCTTTCTGATTCCTTTATCAAAGTTTGAAGTTAGTAAATTTATTTTCTTAAGAAAGGCCTTCTTTTTTTGTGCTAGTCTGCATTTTATGTCCTCCTTACTTGTGCCATTGTTAGCTATTTTACTACCCAAGTAACGATGTTCATTTACTTCCTTTAAGACTTCATTCCCTAATCTGATATTTCCTGCATAACCTCACTTTGTTTGACTGCACTGCAATCCCATATTCTGTAAAAAGTACTGGTAATAATAAAAATTCTTGATGTATGTGAGAAAATATTTTTTGAAACTGGAAGTATTATAATGTTATGAGATCTGTTTATAAATGTATGTATTAATAATGAAGTAAAACTTTTTTCTTTTTCCAATTCTTGTTCTACATGATATGGCAGTATTTTTTTTCTCTTATCTTTTAGAAACGTCAGCAGAATGAGGAGGAGGACGGAAATCCGTCAAAGAAAAGAGGTAAGTGCATTTTCTACATCTATGAAACATGGAGCAGGGATTTCAAAGTCACTTGAGTAGTAAATCAAGTCAGAGAAAGAGACAGGAATGAGAAAGACTGGTCAATGTGGGAAGAGAAATAGTAGACGAGGACAAACATGGAAACACAAAAGAACAAGGACAAAATCAACATCTTCATACACTGCCGTCAACAAATAAATAGGCTCTCCCCTCACCAATCCCATCTTTTCTCAGCCCTTGACGAGTTTGTTCCTACCTCCCAGCTTCATCAAGAAGACAGGCTTCAACACTCATTTATTAGAAGATTCATGCTCGAGGGTCTAGTGCAGCCATTCCCAAACTGGGGGGCTGCGACGATAGTCCAAGGGGTCCACAATAAAAGTGTAAGTTGTAAGTATTTGAAAAGTGAATTTTTATTGTACACACACAATTCATAGATTATACTAAACTTAGGAACTATGCCTATGTTTTCACAGCATATGTAACTCTTATTTGGCTGATAGCAGTGGAAAAAGAAGAAATAATACAAGGCAGTATAAGTGATATAATAATTGTGAAACACTTGGAATTGCTAGTATCTGCACTCAGACCATAATTTTTGCCTTTGGTTGAGAATATCTCATGGATCAGAAAGGCATGTTTAGCTTCAGAAAATTGCGTGAAATTATCTCAACTCCATGTTTCTCATCGACTCTTTGGTCCATAACGTCCCCTATACCCTACAATTTCTAGAAAGGGAACACTGCGTTTAATGCCTTTCATGACAACTGATCGGTTCGAGTGGCTACATTTGTAAAATGATTGGTCTTAAAACAGCATCACATGTCTCATTGATCCGACAACTGCAACAAGTCTTTATGTAAATGAAGTTAAATTAAACTTCCAATTTCAAAGAAAGTAAATATCTATAAATATAAAATAACAGTTTTGTCTGTACATTGCTCAGAATGTGAAAAGAATGCTATTTCTGTATCGGTCATGTCCACAGTAACAAGTAACCTTTCACTTTCCGTAATGTCTGTCTGTCTGGGGATGAGCCACTACAATGTAGGCTATAAATAATTTTATTCACCCTGAGTGAAATGGTAGTTCAGTGGAAGGCCTAAAATTTAATTCTCAAATATTTATATTATTAACCCGTTTGGTGGGCGATGCGGCTAGATCCACGGCTACAAGTCGCTTGCTCGGTGGGGAACGCCGATATATCCGCCGATTCAAATTATATTTTTTTTCTCAGTTGCCTGCCTGCAGAGGTTTATTTCCTTTTCAGCAGCGTATTCTGGATCAGTCTGCCCTCTGATGTGAATTTTTTCAACTACAGTATGTTCTCCCAATACCAATGTGTCGTCCATGAGTTACAACATAAAGAACGCAGCTGAGTCCGGACAAGAACGACCTAGGGCCTAATAGCTCCGCACTGAAGCTTTAGCTCAACGCCTAATAGTCCGTTGGATGTAATAATATTGCTGTATAAGGGATTTCTAGAGATTATGACACTGAACAGACCTCTCTGATGACATCTTAGAACTGTGACCTGATTTATTATCCCCAGTCTTGAGTTCTTCCTTCACGACTGGAGTGTGTGTTTATCGTGAGTTACACAACATTTTATTATTATCGTACGCATCCATAACACAGTCATATTTCATGATTTCCGTCCAAACTGCTGAGACCAGGTTTCTATTTGATCCTTTTTCTTACAATTTTTTCTGCTAAAATTTATAACGAATTACCGGCCCCCACTGTTAGAGGAAGATGATTTACTGGTCATGATAAACGAAATGTTGGAATTTAGCGGGGAGAATTGTGATATTAGTGAAGTAAGTTCTGCCGAAGAGGAATTCGTAAGTGACAGGAAATTACCTGGAATAAGTACTGTAAGCTGGAATATTACAGGGTTTGAGCATAGCTGATGCGAATGTTCAGCAGTCGCAAAAGAGACAATACGTGTTCGATTCCAGTTCAAGTAGCAATCATGACAGTGACAGTTGTGACGATAATAGTGATTACAATCCAACCATTGCAAGTTCTTCGTCACTTATACTGAAAATGGACAAAGAAATTCCCGCTTTGATCCAAATTTTCAACGTGATGTAAAGAGAGTGTTTTTAGTGAAAACAAAACTGAGCAAAATATTTTAATTACTTTTTTATGACGAGATATGCCAGAACATAGCTGAACAGACAAAAGAAGACGAGCAGGAAATCGCACATAAAACCCAGTTTAGTAAGACGAAAGGAAGGAATCGAGATCAAGACCATGTCCAGACAAATAAGGACGAAATAAAGCTTCTTATGGCCATATTGTTGCTGCAGGGGATTGTAGAGAAATCTAAATTAGGACACTATTTCTTGCAATCGCTTGTTCAATACGCCAATTTTCTATGAGCTGATGACACAGAAGAGATTTTTTTCTTGCCAGATTGAGTGGCCTGACCAGCCTCCTGACCCCAACTTGGCAGGTTCGATTCTGGCTCAGGCCGGTGGTATTTGAAGGTGCTCAAATACATCGGCCTCTTGTATGTAGATTTACTGGCATGCAAAAGAACTCCTGCGGGACTAAATTTGGGCACCTCAGTGTTTCCGAAAACAGTAAAAGTAGTTAGTGGGACATGAAGACAATAACACTATTATTATTATTATTATTTTTATTATTATTATTATTATTATCATTATTATCATTTTTTTTCCCTTTGCTTTAGACCATCTGTGGACCATGGTGCTTGTGTTCTAGCTGTGTTTTTGTCGTCGTCTGCCCCTTTTAGCATACTGGATTGTGTTCTTAGTGGCCTCTTGAGCCTTCCTGTAGGCCCAGTATTCCTTCATTTTATTGCTGAATTCTTTCCTGCGCTCCTCTGACCAATTCCCGGCTCCTTTGTGGCTAGCTGATGTAAGGGATGTTAGGAAAGGTTTAGTTTTGACCATTAAATGGTATGCATTTCTGTCAGTAATGGCGGCTTGATTAATATTAAGCTCTGCAAGATCTTTGTCCACTTGTTTGGTCCAGGGGAATCCAGTAGCTTTGCCTTTGTTAGCAACCTTGACGATCTTATGGGATAATCTATTAGGATCCGTTCTGTATAGGTGTCCATAGAAAGTCAGACGTTTTCTCCTGATGGCATCTATGAGGTTTTCTTGATGCTGGTAGAGCTCATTGTTGGGTTTGTACAATCGCTTTCCATCTGGTAGGCCCTATTATTCTTCTCAGGAATTTCTGTTCTTGCACTTACAGGGCTCTCAGTGGGGTCTTTTTAGTTAGGGATAGGCATTCTGCTGCGTAGAGGACTGATAGTCTGACTACTGCATTATAGTGTCTCAGTTTTACATTCTTTGATAAATGCTTTGAGGCATACAGTTTTCTGCAGGCATGGTAGGCCTTGTCTAATTTGATTCTCCTTTGTTCAAGAGCCATCGTTTCACTTAGGTCCTCCGATATCCACTCTCCGAGGTACTTCACATTTTTAGCTCTCTTGATGTGTTTTGTATCACTGACTCCCATTGTTGTAGGGGCATCTTTGATGTTGGTCATAAACTCGGTCTTTCCAATGTTGATCATGAGGCCCGCTTTAGCTGCTATAGAGTGCAGTGTTTGAAGCTGCATTGTGGCCTCATGCATGTCGTTTGCTAATAAAGTAAGGTCATCAGCAAAGGCCAGGCATGGAATCCTCAGGTTGTCTGATTTCAACCCCATCCTTAATCCGGTGTTCTCAGTTAATGACCTGGTCCATTCTCGTATGATCTTTTCCAGGACACAGTTAAATAATATGCATGAGATGCCATCTCCTTGCCTCATCCCTGTATTGAATGTGAAGCTCTCTGATAATTGACCTCTAAACTTAAATTTGGAAGTGGTGTTGTGCAGGGTGGCTTGCACCAACCTATTAATATTTTCGTTTAGTCCCAGTTCTCTTAAGGTGTTGAAGAGTGTGATCCTATCCACGGAGTTGTATGCCTTCTGGAAGTCGACAAAGATAGCTACCCACTGTCGGCATCTTTTCTTGCTATATTGAAGGATGGTCTTCAGATTTTGTATCTGTTCAGCACAAGACCTTGCAGTTCTAAACCCTGCTTGATATTCTCCTAATTCTTTATCCAGTTGTCTTGTTATGTGCTGTTCCAGAATCTTGGAAAAACTTTATACGATACTGAAAGGAGTGATATTCCTCTATAGTTGCTGGGATCTGTTTTGCTTCCCTTCTTGTGGATTGGATGGATAACAGCTGACTTCCAATCATCTGGGAGCCTTTCCTTAGCCCATATGTCCAGGATTACTTTCTGTATCTGCCTGAATGTTTGCTCACCAGCTTGTTCCAACATTTCTGCCACTATTCCGTCTTCTCCAGGAGTTTTGCTGTTCTTGAGAAGTTGAATGGTCTCTCTTACTTCTTCAAAGGTGGGAGGTGGGATGTCTTTGGTGACAGGGTTAGCTGGTTCTCTAACTGGGAGGCACTGCGCAGGTTCTTCAGCATTCAAAATTCCTTGGAAATAATCAGCTAGGATCTTGATGCAGTCATTATCATTGAGGCACAGTGATCCGTCTGTTCTCTGGAAATGTAAAATTTGGGGTGTGAACTGGTTCGTCTGTTGTTTGAGACCTTTGTATAAGTCTCTGGAGTTGTTTCTTCCAAAATCCTCCTCGGCTTGCTTAATCAGTTCTTTGTTGTATTTTCTTTTCGCCCCTCTTATGATGCTGGAGGTGTTGTTTCTTTGTGTAATAAAGGCTTGTAGGTTGGTTTCGTTTTTATGATGGTTCCATTTGAGCCATGCTAGTCGCCTGGCTTCTATAGCCTCATTGCATTCGTTTGACCACCACGGGTGCTTGTTTCCTTTACGTCTGTTGGGGATCGTCTTCTGAGCCGCGTCTGTTATAGCATCCCGTAGTGGTGTTAATCCTATTGATGTGTTGGTTCAGACTCTCTTGGTAACTTGCATTGTCTTCTTTAAGTTTGGTGATATCAAACCTAGGAATCTTCTTTTTCTTCATAAGCATAGCCTTGGTCTTATACAGTGGTTTCAGATTCATCTTAACCATGGAGAGGTAATGATCGGAGTCTATGTTAGCTCCTCGTAAAACCTTCACGTTCATAATGTCGCAGTGGTGCTTCTTATCTATTGCTACATGGACAATTTGGAACTCGCCCATCATGCTGTTTGGGCTGCACCACGTCATGGCCTTCCTAGGTAGGCGTTTAAAAGACGTAGACTTCAAGAGTAATCCATACTTGGTGCACAGACTGATTAGCCATTCCCCATTCTTGTTGGTTCTCTTATCTTCCTACAATCTTCCCGTATTTCTGTTCTCTCCCAATCTGAGCGTTGAAATCTCCCAGCAGTATTGTCGTATGATGATGTGGGATGTGGTCTAGGGTTTCCTCAAGGGTGTCCCAATACTTATCTGTAGTCTCTGGGTTTTTCTTGTTAGAGTCATTGGTAGGAGCATGGAAGTTAACCAAAGGGTATCCCCTATTGCTAGACCTGAAGGATATTACTGAAGTTCTATCATTGGGCGAAGAGAAGCCAAGTATGCTAGCAAATAGTTTGTGGTGTACTGCGAACCCTGTCCCCAGGAAGGGTACATTCATCATGACTCTCTAACCACGCTTTCCCTTATATATTCTTGAGACTCCATGGCATCTTCATTATTATTATTATTATTATTATTATTATTAGATTTTCCTCCACAGCTTTTTACATATCTCTGACAATGAAGTGAATAATGCACAACTTCCACCCAAAATATATGAGATAAATCCAGTATTTGACCACCTGTTAGCAACATTTTCGGGAGTTTATACCCCTGATGGCAAAAATGTCAATTGATGACAACCACTTGCTATGGAAAGGGTGGCTGGGGTGGAAAGTTTACATAACAAGAAAACGATCGCGTTTCGGAGTGGAATTATATAAATTATGCGAAGGCAAGACAGGTTATATAACATGACCTGCTTCCGTGTGTATCATAATGAACAGCTGTAAAAGACATAACACTGTGAACACTATAAATACTGTAAATATTACCTGTATTGTAGTGTAATATAGTCTGTTCATGTCACTTATGAATTGTAGGCAGGCTATGTAAACTTGATCTCTCGAAAGCGCTAACCAACATAACGGAAAATTTAATGAGTATTATAATTTATTCCATTGTACATCTTTTAAGTACATGTAAACTTTGTAAATCTACAATTTACATATGCATAAACATTTATTTACAGGCAGAGATTGATAGTAAACTGCCTAAAATATTCGGGTGAAAGTTACTGTATAAACAAAAAACAGAGCTTTACTGTTAGGAAGAAGCAATCTCGATTTCACAGTGTGAAAGCACTTAGTACGTTTTTGCACAAAGTATTGAAAAATTGAAATAATCAAATTTTTCAACAATTAAATACATTATATTCAAGTAAATATTTCTCTTTTGGCCCTTCAATAGTTTATTTTAGTCTGAGATTGTTTTTGATCAAGTTATTAAATATTTTCTTCAATCAGGGAAATTGCTCCCCACTTGGGAGTGAGCTAGTGTGTACCGAGCTCCCCGCTTAAGGGGTTAATAGTCCTATCGATAAATACTACATGACTAAAGTTATATAGAAGTAAATTTCTGATCATTTATATCTTATACATTTTTTCTGTACCAACTATGATAACACAGATATTCATGAATTTGTATTTTTGTTGCTAAGTCCATATCCATGCCGAGCCACAAGAAAATGGGATAACAGAATTTAATGAAAATCGGTATATGGAGTTGCGGAATAAGAAACTACAGTCTAAGCTATAAACAATTTTATTCACGATGGATGAAATGGCAGTTTAGGGGAAGGCACCTAAAATTTAATTTTTAAATACCGGTACCTATACTGTATTATTGGTCCTATCGAAAAGTACTACATAACAAAAGTTATAGAGAATACAATTTCCGATCATTTATGTTTTATTCAGTTTTACCGTACTGACTATGATAAGAGTGGTCTTTCAGAGTTGGAAGAAAACTAAATGTGAAGGCCTACAATATTGAAAGCGCATAACATTGATCAACAATAACATTACACTGACCATTGTTTTTTGTGATGTTCTTTGTCTTTTATGCTGCCACTCAACTCCGATAGATGGGATTACTGCTGCGTACTGAGTATAACAGTCTGACTGAATACATGCGGGAAATAGCTGGGGAATTGGTAAACTTTCTTCTTTAGCATGCCATTCCATTGGTTCTTACATTTTCTGATACTGCCGGTACATAACACACTGGTTCATCATAGTATTCCAGCTATTCAATCCCTACTCTGATGCACTGTTTTGAATGAGCAGTGTGCACACTTAAGGCAGAGACTCACTTAATAATAGTAGTAGTAGTACCTGGTCTAGAATTACAATTTAGGCCTAATACAAATTATAGCACCATAATTCATTAAATAACTCAAAATTCAACCCTGAAAAGAGCCGTTTCTTAAGAAAAGCTTCTTCCTCTTCACTTCTATTAAATTCTAGATTCATTTCATTCCAAATTAGCAGTGAAGAGGAGGTTTCTCTTCTGACTTGGAGGAAAAATTTGCCTCCCAATCAGATAGACTTTTCCGTCGCCAATGTAGGGAATTGAGATATTCCGACTCATCGGGTACTCCTACGAAACAGATTAGTAAAAGGGCATAGTTAATGCCCTGGGACTCTCCACTATTCGAACCCCCACTCCACGCTGAAAAAAGACAAGAGTTTTCACGGATCGTGGCTGTCTGCGGCTTAGTCATTCCAGCTCTGGAACTTTGGACTGTTAGATGGGAAGCATAGTACTGCAAGAAATCAGCTTCATTTTCCGTATCAAATCCTATTTACAAAGACTTATAACAATAAAAATCTTCCACCTTTTTGATACTTATATTTGAAACTAGCAAATGTACCCGTGCTTCGCTACGGTATTCTACATTGTATACGGATATCGACGTGAAGACTGTGCCTGCAGTAAATGAGATTGTTTTAAAATCGCATGTCTCTTGGCCTTATCTGAGAAATAGCATGGGGAGGTCCCCATATGTTGTTTCCAATGTAAAGTGACGGTTGCGGAGTTGTGATGATAACGGCAGGTTCACTTGCCTACTGCCATTCACAATCGAGTTGGCAAGTTTACATTATAATTGCAGGCCTAATGCCTACTGCGCGGTCACAATCGATTTGGGGAGTTTTAGTTACAATGGCAGACCCATTTCCTACTTTCAGACAGATTACTGTTGAGGAGTTTTTATAATAGCAGGCAACTTCCCTACCACCAGTCAAAACTGAGTTGTGCAGTTATCATTATAATGACAGGCCCTTTTTACTGCTGCCAGCCAGCTTATTGCCAGTCACACAGAATTAGTGAGTTTCCATGAAAATAGCAGGCCACTATGCCTAATGCTAGTCAAATTTTAGATTGGAACATTTGTTTATAATGGCAGGCACCCTGGCCTAGAGCCAAACACAACAGGGTAGGGGACTTTCGAACAAAACTGCATGATCCCTTGCCTTCTGCAAGACAAATCGAGAAGTGAATTATTCATTAAAATGGTAGGCCCTTCTTACTAATGCCAGTTACACAGGAGTTGGAGAAGGACCCCATTGCTACTGTCAGCAGTCAAAGTCGGTGTAGGGAGTACTGATTACAATAGCAGACACCCCTTTCTCGGTCGCTACAAATCGACATCAATGAATATATATAGATGGACATTCGAAAGTATATACATGTTTACAATATTGCAGACATTCATTTACAGATTAACTGCTGCTAAACGGTACATCATATTGACAAAGGATTGTACCGTAAGGGGCAGTATTTAGCGATCTAAATGGCTGGTCCTATGATATTTTCTCGCATCTCATCTATTCATGGGTCAGATTGAGTTAGAAGCATTGAATAGGGTGAAATTTGTGTAAGATTATCTTACATTGCATTACTCTTCGGATAATTATGTGACATAGCATTTGGCTCAAATATGGGTACTGGGTGGGCCAATGTTCGTGTAGAGTTTGATCATACTATTTGTCCTGTAAGTGATTGAAAGTATGAATTATATAGGTAAAGAGTCCAAATTTACTTAAAATCGAGAAATAGAGACGAATCTAACGTATTAGCGATACAGATACGACAAAAAGTCATAAGACCAAGGTTGAAGATCACTCCAAATTGAACGAAGATTGTGCCATCCGTTATGTGATAGGACTTCCCGTTTATCCCACGAAATATCTCGAAACGAAGATCTGCACCATCATTAACATTTTGATATTCTTCGGGGATAAAAAATGAAAAAATTAAAGATCTGTGAAGTTTTTCGTTTGTTACAGGCTGAAACGTATAATTTTGCCAAATTTCAATTTTCTTGCTTGTCTGGCAGATTATGCTGCAATCTGGATTTTGGGTGAGGGGGTAAAAATTATGACTTTCAGGAAATTAAACCAAAAAATATGCAGACGATCATTATTACCCCTCAAACGGGTATCTGTACGAAAATTTCATCAAAATAGTCAATATACAGGCATACACAGTCGTTAACATTTTATTTATATAGAGAGATAAGGAAACTGCTCCACGTACAACACATTTTGGCTACGTCCGCTGGACTTAACCTGCAAAACCAACCGTTCATGATGTCTCACTTATTAATCCTCCTGTCGAAAAATTCACATGAGAACAAAAGTTTTAGAAATGGATTTCCATTAAGGATTGTAGATTTCGATTAATTTCAGATGTGCATATTTTGAGGAAGTGCAAAATCATGGTTCTGGTTTCGGATAAAACTCCAGTAAATTTAGGTATTCAGAAATAATATTGGCCCTAAAACCTACACAAGGACAGGTGGATTCTAAATATCAAGTTTGCTAGAAATATATTCAGTAGTTTTCAAGTTATAAAAACTCATACAATCAAACCGACAAACAGACTCCAAAGTTAAGAAATATGCAGATGGTCATTATTACAACTGAAACGGATAACTGTACGGAAATTCCGGCAAAATAGCCAATGTACAGACGGTCGTTGCGATAGATGACAGGTAAGCATGAGCACGTTTGAAAGTGCAAACCTTCATTTTGAGATTTACTGCTCCTAAACGGTACATCATACCAACAAACGGTTTGCACCCTCAGACGTCCCTTTTATCGCTCTACATGTTTGGTGTTAAAACATTTTCTCGTATCTCACATATTTATGGGTTCGATTGAGTTACGATATTTGAATGGGGTGAAATTTGGGTACATTTTCATCATTTTACATTATTTTTCATATACTTATGTGGAAGCTAGAATCATGAAATTGGGTTCGCAAATAGCCATTGGTCGTGTCAATGTGCGTGCCAAATTCGATGACTCTACCTTTCCTATAAGTGTGTCAAACTAAGTAATACACGTGTAAAAAGCACAAAATTTACGAACAATCGAAATATACAGCCAAATCTACCCTATAAGGGAGAGGGAGACGACAAAATATCACAGGACCAAAGTTGTAGATCACTCGAAATTGAACAGAGATCGTTCCATCCGTTTTGTGATAGGACTTACTGTTTAGCCGTGAAATACCTTGAAACGAAGGTATGCACAGTCATTAAATTGCCTATATTTCGATATTATTTGTCATAAAAAGTGAAATATTTAATGATCTTGAAAGTTTTTCATAGGTTACCGGCTAAAACGTATAAATTTGCTTAATTTCAATTATTCAGCTCATGTGGCAGATTGTGAGGCAATCTTGATTTTGGATGAGGAGGGGGGGGGGGGGGTTAATTTAGGACTTCCAAGAAACTATAGCTAAAAAATATGCAGGTGGTCATTATTACCCCTTAAACGGAAAGCTGTACGAAAATTTCACCAAAATAGTCAATGCACAGACACACGGTCGTTACGATGTGATTTATCTGGATAGATAAGGAATTTGCTCCACGTATAACACCTTTTGGGCTATGTCTGCTAGACTTAGCCTGAAAACTGACCTTTCACGTTATCTGCCTTATTAATCCTCCCGTTGAAGAATGCATATGAGAAAAAGAAATTAGAATTGGATTTCCAAACAGTTTGATCGATTTCCAGTCAGGTTGGTCTTGTACTTTATATATTGTGGGAGAGTAAAAATCCCCATTTTGGTCCCCTATAAATACCCAGTCCATTCCGGGAATTTGAAATGGTATAAACCTTAAAACCTACCCTTGGAGGGGTGGATGCTAAATATAAAGTTTGGTTCAAATATCTCAGTAGATTTCAAGTTGTAAGAAATACGGTTTGCACGCACCCACTCTTGCATTAAGTCCACTGGGATTTGTACTGAAAAATGGTCCATTAATGATATCTCCCTTATTAAATCCTGTTATCGAAATGATGCACATGAGAAAAAAATGTTTAGAAATTAATTTTCATTAAGGCAGGTAGATTTCCATTAAGTTCAGTTGTGTATACTCTGAGGGAGTGCAAAATCACGGTTCCGGTTTCGTAAAAATCGCCACTCAGTTCAGGGATTTAGAAACAATATTTGTGCTAAAACCTACCCAAGGACAGGTGGATTCCAAATATGAAGTTTGGTGGAAATATATCCAGTAGTTTTCAAGTTATAGAAGGACAGACAAACAGACAAACAAACAGACAGACACCAAAGCTAAAAATTATGTAGATGGTCATTATTACACCTGAAACGGATAACTGTACAGAAATTTTGCCAAAATAATCAATGTACAGACACACGGTCGTTACAATTTTATTTATACAGATTTAGCAAATTAATTAATTACACACAGTACATGTTTCGTTCTTTTTTAGAACATCATCTGCTGTTTACATAGCTTAGGTGAATCACTAAGTGTTTATCTTTTTGAATACATTATAATCAGGTACCTTGTTCTTAAATACTATGTAAATATAAATTGAATTAAAATGAATTAAAAGCAATGTGGTGGTTAAATGGGTTAGTGAAATGAGACAGAATTATATTAGAATTCAGTGTAGAAATCTGTAGTGAAGCATAGGTACATCAGTTAGATAGCCCTAAAGTCAAACATAGTATCATTACAAAATTCTATATTTTGTTTACTGAATGCAGTGGCTAAGGGGTCCTTGGACATGCATGCGATAGACTGAGAGACCTCAAAGACAAAGAGTTTGGAAAACACTGGTCTATAACCATGTTGTTCCAAGTCCCATTTATCTCATTTTACAGTAGAAGGCGGTCAGTTTTTACCTTATTTAATATCATAGACTGACCGTAGGTTCCTATGTGATTATAAGATGTATTAATGAACAAACCATTCCAAACAATGGAAATTAATAGACAACAGGGAGGTGATGAGGATGGTATTATGAAATGAAATGTCGTATGGCTTTTAGTGCCGGGATATCCCAGAACGGGTTCGGCTCGCCAGGTGCAGGTCTTTCTATTTGACGCCTGTAGGCGACCTGCGCATCGTGATGAGGATGAAATGATGACGAAGACAACACATACACCCAGCCCCCGGGCCATTGGAATTAACCAATTAAGGTTAAAATCCCCGACCCAGCCAGGAATCGAACCCGGGACCCTCGGAACCGAAGGCCAGTACACTGACCGTTCAGCCAACGAGTCGGACATGAGGATGGTCATAGAACAAAACAGCTTACAGAAATAGATTTAATTCAGAGATGAAAGACATAGAACATTCATGTTATTAATTTTTATTCATGCTGTACTGGCCAACTTTGGACCACATCATTTCAACAGGCTTCAAAATCTGCCCAGTATTTCCACATGCGTTCTTGGTGTCATTCTTTCTTCTCCTGTGTCCATGCCTTTCCTTTTTTAATGTTGGGTTGTCTCAGAAACCCTGGAATGCTTGAAGTGCGTCAAGCTCCTGGATGTCATTATGTGTGATTCCCGCTTTTTCAAGGTGGTTTCCTTCTGCTGAAAGGAGGTCAGCCTTGTTCGGTGCATTCTTGTCACATGTCGATAAAAGATAATTCCTCATTTCTGGATGGTATTGTGCCGGGAAATGATCAGGGATCTGGGCATGAGAAACTTCCCTTAAGGGTGAATGGCTCTTATGGAGCAGGTACAGAGAGGCTTATGCAGAGCAAAATAATAGTTGGGCTTAAAACTCAATTTATTCATCACCGTGAATTTATGGGCAATGTTTCCTATTATTCCTGATCCATTTGACAAAATATTTGTTTTTTGGCAAATTATTTAAACATTAAAGCAAGTCATTTTACTAAACTTTACTATGTAAAAACAAATACAATTCATCTTGAATAACGCGATATCTGCAAAAGATTGTCTTTATCTTGATGTTTTGAAAATAATTTGTTTTGTTTTTTAAGTCACCATAAATTAAGTTAAATGAGTGTCTTTCTTTTTAAGATCAAATTCAAAATTCAACATTCAAAATATCAGAACTGTTTTCCCTACAGTCTTATAAAAGAATAAATTTCACGTGTTCCCTACAGTCTTTTTAAATAATAACAAATATTCCTTCACTTTAAAATAAATACTCTTTCACTTTCAAAGTTTGTGAAGTTCTTCCTAAAAGTTTTTATAAGTATGGAAAATTTAACACTTCAAAAATAATGCACACTAGAATTTAGTAAAAGTCTAGTTTCCAATGAGCATTGTAATAATTGTTCGCAAAGCTGCTAAACGAAGTCATTGATTTTACTATTCCACTTGGCAAGAAGAAAGTTAGTTTTGGTGGAATTTTATGCACATGTTTTAAAAGTGGTTTGAAATGCACTTCATATCACCATTTTTACTGGAACTCAGGACTGAAATGTGGACAGCTACTGGTCAGTGAACGGCAAGTTGTTGCCATAGGCAGCCGATGTCGTGAAGTCATCACCAAAACACCAAGCTCCATATCCCACGTTGATGCCACAGTTCCATTCTCTCTTTGACACGTCCCACGTCGACTCAAGGTTCAGCTTGTGTAGCGGCAGGTAGATATGATAATTACGAGAAATAAGCACTCGTCAGGGTTTCATGCATCACTGTGTAGTGTAGCGAATACGAGAAGTTCAACTGACTATGATTGCTTAGTAGTATCCTATTCAAAATAACTCATATTTGCACTTCATAAAATATGCGTGGTATTGTGTTATGTGCATATGTTCACTGTTCTTAACACTGGCAGCAAAATTATGAAAGCTCATTTATTGGAATAACTATTCAGAGATAAAACACAGTTCCAATATAATCATTGGTATGACACATGAAGAAAAGGTCAATTTACAACAGTAGAAGTGTTCTAAACTCATGAATGTTTACAAAGAAGAAATCATCTAATGCGGCATTGTCTTGTTCACCCGCGACGAATGGTTTTTATTTTTATTTTTTGCTATTTGCTTTATGTCGCACCGACACAGATAGGTCTTATGGCGATGGTGGGATAGGAAAGGCCTAGGAAGTGGAAGGAAGCAGCCGTGGCCTTAATTAAGGGGTACAGCTGCGGCATTTGCCTGGTGTGAAAATGGGAAACCATGGAACACCATCTTCAGGGCTGCCGACAGCAGGGCTCAAACCCACTATCTCCCAATTACTGGATACTGGCCGCACTTAAGCGACTGCAGCTATCGAGCTCAGTACGAATGTTTTAATGCTGTTTAGAGTTAATCACACTTTTATTAAATACAAATATTTAAGCACTTTTATTGCATTAATTGCTTTAAAAGAATAAGTATTTATGTATTTCACTGGAAAATTGTGTTAATATGCACACACTTTTAAATTACAAATGTTTCAAGTTAAAAATAAATCTGGTGTGAGTACAAGTTCTACACTCTGGCTTTGAACTGAGTTTCAAGTTCAAATACATTATTCCACAATTTAAGTTACTGTCACACATTCAGACTAAGTTCGTATGTTAATTTTTGAAAAATTTCTAAGTCAAAAAGTAGCATTTTGAATACAAGACTTTACGGCAGTGTTCTTACCAGCGAACCTCACACACAGCGGCTATGTTCAAACTTTGGTGTAGTCACCCACATACAACATAATGTTGTTCCTTCAGCTGCAAGTTATGAACTGATTTTTACTTGGTGAATCGATGTTCTTTTATACCATTCTGCCGAGTCTGACTCAATCACCTCATGGCAGAATTGATCTCCTTTGAGGTGGAAATACTTGTAAATCCCTGGGACGATTTACTTCAAATTTTGATATGTCTGCCTTTAAATGATGGGCTACAGAATGATGTATTCCATTATTTGATAGCTTATCTGGATCAAAATAACATAAAAATATGTTCCATTGCATTCTATGCAATCACGCACTGTACATGTGATTGGCATGTCACAGCAAGGTCAGTTCCTTGCATAGAGCTTGTGACATAGTTGCTAGCTCTCTCAACACAAGTTCCAGCTGTGATTTTGTTTACGTCGCAGTACCTCATGCTGAATTAAATTATGTTCCAGAACGCTGGCAGTTCCTGGTACATTATTGGTAATCCTCTCAAAGTGGGTTTGTAGTTCGTCGTTATGCCGTCTAGCATACTCCCCATTGTCTTTGATGGGACCTAAGATCTTCCTCAAAATGTTCCTTCCTTTGGCCTCCATTTTCTCGATCAGGCCTTTTTAGTTGATGGCAAGACATTCTGAAGCGTATAAGACCTCTGGACAAATGACAATACAGTAAATGCTTTGAAAGGTATGGACCTTTTCTTGTAGATGCCCTTGGTTAAATAGTACACCATTTTTATTTTGTTCGCCAGTAATGTAATGACAAGTTTGGTGTTTTCAGTTCTCGCAGATACTTGATCTTATCTACTAGACTCTGGGTGTCAGCTTGACATTAGTTAAGAGAATTGTAGGCCTGCCTTCACTACTTACATTTTAAGCTGAAAAACCTGTTCCATGGCCATGTTTAAGGAACTGGAAAAAAATTGCAATATCATCTGCAAAGACTAGGCAATCAACATGAACATTTTAGCTTTTGCACCCTAGCTTGATTCTGTTTTGAACTCCTTGATTATTCAGTTCTTTGCGCCACTCCTGGATGACCTTTCCGAGGACACAGTTGAAGAGTAGAGGTGATAGTCCCTCCTTGCCTAACTTCTGTCTAGATCTTGAAGGCGTCTGAACATTCATATTAATTATATGAATTTTAACAAATAATTGTAATGCTATACATGATACTGTATAGGCTTTTAGGCTTATGCCATGTCAGGAAAATAAGGTGAAATTCTTTACGTTTTGCAGAGAACTGTGCTCTGCATCATCAGAAGGAAATCTTGACTGTCCACAAGAAAGGCTTCTTAAACAATGACTTTTTGAAATTTAGATGTTATAATAGAAGTGGAAATGGTACGTTCATTCATCACCAGATGGCTCTCTGGACGTGGGACAGCGCAAGCGTTTGAAGCGGAAGCTGACAGAACCATCAGAATCATTTAAGAGGGTCACATAACAGTGTATGCAACATATGACATTGACAGGTGTATGACATTGACACAAGTCGGGAATGAAACATCCGGTGATGAGGAACATATGAATTTGGAAAACACCGAGATGAAATAACAATAGTGAAGGGACAGTGAGAGCCAGTGTCACTGTTGAAATTGTTAGGATTTCTACATATTTCCGCAGCTTCCCGTGTAATCCTGGACCTGTAGTGTCTAGTGAGGGTAAGAGCTCCAGCATCTTGGAACGTGACAACATGACCTGACGATAGAGCGTGATCAGCTATTGCCGATTTGTCTGGCTGGTTAAGATGAATATTACGTTCATGTTCCTTGATACGAGTACCAATGGACCACCATGTTTAGCCAATGTATACCTTACTGCAAGTACAGGGAATTTCGTAAACCCCAAGATGTAAAAGTGGGGACAATTTGTCCTTGGTTTTACTCAGACTGTGAGCAATTTTAGTGGTGGTGCCAAACACTGTTTATATATTGTGTTTGCAGAGGACCTTGGCAATTCGATCTGTGGTGTTATGAATGTAAGGCAAGTAGGCAGTTGTCTTCACTTCTTCCTTCTGTGAGTTTTGCTTGGTCGTTTCTCTGGGATGCAGGGCTCTATGAATCTGCAAATCGCTGTAACCATTATCCTTGAACGTGACTTTGAGCATGTCCATCTCCACCTGGATATATGATGGCTCACAAATTTGTCTCGCCCTCTTGGCGAGTGTCGTGAGAATGCCTTATTTTTGTAAGCCTACCCACACAAATCGTTATCTTCATGCAGATTCTCGCCAGCATCCAGCACAAAAACAAGGCATTCTCACGACACTCGCCAAGAGGGCGAGGCAAATTTGTGAACCATCAAATATCCAGGTGGAGATGGACTCGCTCAAAGTCATGTTCAAGGGTAATGGTTACAGTGATTTGCCGACTCAGCCAGTTATACTTTCTTTCTTCCATAAGCCCCATTAATATTGATAGCTCTCCATCGAATTCCATTTCGTTCACCAAGTTATTTCCAAGGAGGCCCTCGCCTGTCAAGTGGGTTTGGGACTCCATTCTCCCATAGGTCTGAGGCTTGCTTAAAATGTTCTGAGCTCGGTAAATTCATGAAGCAGGATGCTACCCTCCTTGCACATAGTCCAAGTGAGGATCTCTCCTCTAATGCATTAGGGACCACCAGTGGATTGTATAGTCCAAGCCATCTGAGCACAAAGAGGACCACGACTCACAATATGACCGACATCTAACATGCCCACTCCCATTCCATAGCAACTGGTATCCCGACTCTCAGGACCAGTTACGAGGCCACTCAGCCTTTGCCCATGGTTCACAAACTAGGACTTGACTACAGTAACCCACACCATGAAGGCAAGGCTTTTAATTTTTCAATAATATTCTTAAAACTGTTATTTTAATAAAAATGCTTGTTGATTAAAGTAAATATTTAAGATAATTCCTTACTTTATACATTTGTTTCACCTGATATTTACTTCATTAAAAGAACGGTCTTGTACAATGACACAATGTGACTTCATGTAATGTATAGCATAGGTAATTATATGCACTCTTTGTACTTACAACCTTGAAAGATAGGCTTACAAACATTGAATTTGCTGGCACTAACTTTACTACAACCACGGGCCTCCATTGATTATGCACCCCACATTTTGCAGCTCTTCTTTTTCTTTGTCATTTCTTAATTTCTGGATTAAACTTGATTCACAGTTGCGGAAAAATCATAAATATAAACTGTCGTTCCTTTGGCTATAATTAAGAAATGGTAAAGAGTTGGTGGCAACTGAAAGGTTTTATTGTTAACACCGTTTGTGTGTTTGTTTCAGCTGTGGAGGACCATAACAGGACGACTTCACAGTAAGTATCATATACTTTTATTTATAATATATGTAGTAAAAAGGTAATAACTTAGTGTTGGAGTGCATCTTGGGTATAACTAGTGATGGGCAATCTGAGACTGGGTCTCGAAATTTCTCGAGACTAGTGCAAACTCTGTTTCTCGCAAGAAATTTTGAGAGATCTCGAGAATGTTGTCACAGCATTGTGCGGCAAGCAGTGTGTCATAGACCTACAGGTAGACAGAGCTGAATATTGTATATGCTGAATATGCGAATAGTCAACCACGGGCTTTCTCCATTCCGTAAATACACGTCAAAAAGCTACTAGGGCATTCATTTCTATTGAGATGTATTTTGACGCAGTTGACTATAACATAATTATAAAGGATTTGCATTCTGGCATTGTATGCAGCGATATATACACAAATGAGCACAGAAACTGATGGCTACTGTAGGCATACATCATTATCACCCATAATTCAACAGATCCCACATTCAGTATCCATTTGAGTAGTGCTTGTGTTTACCGGAATTATGGTGACGAAGGAAAATATTCTTTATAGTGTTATTAAGTAGGTACTATGGTATACGACGGTACAATGTGAAACTTTAAGATGAAGTCCGAAACGCAACTAGGTCAAATGTGGGATTACTTAGATGAGATATCACATAGCACAGTTGCTGTGTTGTTTGTTCAAAAGAAGACGTCAGCAGAAATACTTCTGGGATGATCTGGCTCTTACAAACACATATCATTGAAGAGGAATCATCTCAGAGAACACCTCTGGCTTGCTCTGCATCACAAGAAACTATGCTGTCGACAACTATTGTGAGGTATCCAGGTCGTGTACATGCTTAACAAATTTTCGGCTAAGATGTCCACCTCAAATAACTTGTGAACCATTTTAGATACTGATATCCTGTTTACACTTTCGTTAATCGTATTAAGGGTCTCATGCTCGAACATGTAGTACTTTTCCAGGTTTACGCTAGTAGTTACTAGGACATCACACAGATCGTAGCACATGGGAATCAGTCTTGAAATTCTCGCAACATTCTCGAGATCTGTGACGTCAGTCTCGAGCGAGAGCATTGCCCATGACTGTGACGTCTGAAGTTATGTACATGTATGAAAATCTTAACAACTGTACTGCAACTAGAATAAAAAGGTATTCTTGGTCAGTAGTGAATGTAGTTTGAGCTGAAAGACCAAACATAACCTTTCAGTCAACTTCATACATCTCATGTCTTAATATCTGTGAAGACAAGCTCAAACCTCTCAGCAGCGACATATCTTGCAAGGCAAGAAGAAAAGAAGGCTACCGAGTACGTGGTATTGAAAAATATTTAATTAGTAGCCTAGAGGAAACAGGTTCCGTGTTGCCCATATGCACTGATTGAGCTTAGAACCCAGCCATTTAAGACTAATAATTAGCCCTCCTTCTCTTATCTCTTTTAACTGTGTAAAATTCACATTCCAATCATTTGGCTGATTCAGCTATAAGGAAGATGTATTATAACACCCTAATTAGTGATGGATGTGGGTACCACAATATGTAAGGGAGGTGAGTGCCTTGATCGACGTTACATAAAGGGAGAATAATAATCATGAACAACTTATAAAATATAACCGGTACATACAGTATCAATCATCATCAACATGGGTTAAATCAGTACGTTACAATAATTTTTATCAGCCTTAACAAAGACAATGCATCGACTATTAAGGGTATGTCACCTGAATATGATTCATATATGGTTCAAGTGCATGATAAATTGCAATACATATATAGAGTACTTCCTCAGTGGCACCAGCTAGTCAGATGTCTCTCGTGTACAGATTGGTAGGTTCCACGACTGTTTAAAATCACCTAAACTAAAGACAGACAGGCATCTCATGCAATGAATAAGACTACGCTAATATAAAGATTGGAAAGGATTATAACAATTTATCATTAAAAGAGTAAATATAGATGACAGGTTTATTTACATTATTCAAAACGTGAAGGAGATACAATCATCACATTTAATTATTATGAGGCTATCCCGGCAATAATAACATTCTTCCTACTTTCAGTCACAAAATATAACGATATACAGTTTGAGACACAACAACTGATAGATATCAAATCTCGTAGTATGACATTTTATTATTATTAATTGGTATTCTGTTAGTTCACCTGTTCATACTTTATCCAATTAAATATTTCATTTAGAGTGACAATGACACCACTAAGACAAGTGTGTTTACAAAATAAAATGGGAATAGTCTGCAATTGGTTTGGTGGAAGAGATCCATTCACCTTCCCCGTATACTGTAGTCCGGCGATAAGTCTCACAATTAAGTAGTCTTCTTTCCTTTCAATAATGAAAATTACATTAAAATATATAAAATGTGGCAGTAACACAAAGAAATTCATTGAAATATGAAAAGAATTTCCCATTACCTAGATGCCATTCTTATGGACCCTGTAACCACCAAAAATATGAATCATCTCAAAAATGCACAACATAAATAAGAAATCATATAACCATGAAACCAATAAATTTGCATATCATAGATATGCTTGCTGAATACAGTCAACCTAATGGCTTAGATCGATAACTTCCTAGAATGGATAAAATGACATTCCCAAAATAAATCACTTTCAACTCCATAGCCATATATCAAATCTCATGTCACCTCGGGATCACTTGTAATTGACTACACTACCATGCATTATTCTACTCATATAAAAATTACCATGATCTCGGGATCTCATGATACAAGTACCTGTAACATGTGAAAAAGACTAGGACGAAACTCCTATTTTATTTTATTCCATATGGCACATATCAAAGACTCAGTATCTGCTAATGTCATTCCATGCCACCTCTCCACTGACAGCTCGGAACGTACCACTCATTTACAAGTTATAAGAATCATTGTGAAATCCGTATAGAAAGTAATTTACATTAAATAGTATAAATAGTCCTCTAAAAACCCTTCACATTACAAGATAACATTCCACCATAGTTAAAGAGCTGCCAGGGTGATATTTTACAACTTGCACCACAGCATAATTCCCCCTTTTTGACCAACAAGCTAACTGCAAGGCACACCAACAACATAGGAATAGAGTATGGCCCAATGACACCATAACAAATTCATCATGTTGTCACTAATTTTAAACTTCAATAATAGTTTTTAATTATAACTGCGACAAAAAAGTCACTTCTATCTCTACAAGTTGCAAGCTAAAAACACTGGAACTTTTATTAATTTCCTTTGAAATGAGAACTAACACAAAAAAGTAGTATATGATTAAACATTATTCCAAAACTTCATTGTGTTGGAATGTGTTTCCTCATTAGGTCTTATAAAATATTTAACTTGGAGCATTACTCATCATGGCCATTTTGTACCATTTAGTTTAATTAAGTCATATCCTACATTAGACTATGGCCTTGGCAAGCAATATGTTATTTCTTCTCTTATCCAATCTAGTTCCTCACATAATGCCTCCATATTAAGTGAAATTCTTAAATGTTCCTATCAGTTCTTTTAATAGTCATACCTGGTTCAATTTTGAGGTGATGATATGGCTGATGATGCACTTTAAAACATGTAACATTTCATATTTTAATGAGGATTAAACCTTGATTTTATGATTTTATTCGGGTAAGGGGAGATAACGAGGAAGATATAGGAGATTATAAAGTGTACTTGACGGGTGTTAGAAAGGTAAGGGCAGATTCTGGGGTAGGACTCTTTATCAGGAATACCATTGCACGGAACATAGTTTCTGTTAAGCACGTAAATGAGTGAATGATATGGGTAGATTTGTCAGTTGGAGGAATTAGAATTGTGTCCGTGTATTTACCATGTGAGGGTGCAGATGAGGATGAAGTTGACAAGTTTTATGAAGCGCTGAGTGACATCGTGGTCAGGGTTAACAGCAAGGATAGAATAGTGCTAATGGGCAATTTCAATGCGAGAGTTGGGAATAGAACTGAAAGATACGAAAGGGTGATTGGTAAATGTGGGGAAGATATGGAAGCTAACGGGAATGGGAAGCATTTGCTGGACTTCTGTACTAGTATGGGTTTAGCTGTTACGAATACATTTTTCAAGCATAAGGCTATTCACCGCTACACATGGGAGGCTAGGGGTACCAGATCCATAATAGACTATATCTTAACAGACTTTGAATTCAGGAAATCTGTTAGGAATGTACGAGTTTTCCGGGGATTTTTCAATGATACAGACCACTATCTGATCTGTAGTGAACTAAGTATCTCTAGCCCTAGGGTAGAGAAAGTAAAATCTGTCTGCAAACGAATAAGGGTAGAATATCTCCAGGACAAGGAAATTAGACGGAAGTACATGGATATGATTAGTGAGAAGTATCGAACAGTAGACAGTAAGCAGTTTCTGGATATAGAAAGTGAATGGGTGGCATACAGGGATGCTGTAGTAGAAACAGCAAGGGAATGCCTAGGAACAACTGTGTGTAAAGATGGGAAAAGGCGAACATCTTGGTGGAATGATGAAGTGAGAGCAGCCTGTAAACGTAAAAAGAAGGCTTATCAGAAACGGCTCCAAAAAAGGGCCGAGGCAGACAGGGAGTTGTACGTAGATGAAAGAAACAGAGCGAAACAAATAGTTGTTGAATCCAAAAAGAAGTCATGGGAAGAATTTTGGTAACAACCTGGAAAGGCTAGGTCAAGCAGCAGGGAAACCTTTCTGGACAGTAATAAAGAATCTTAGGAAGGGAGGGAAAAAGGAAATGAACAGTGTTTTGAGTAACTCAGGTGAACTCATAACAGATCCCAGGGGATCACTGGAGAGGTGGAGGGAATATTTTGAACATCTTCTCAATGTAAAAGGAAATCACCCTGGTGGTGTTGTGAACAGCCAAGCTCATGGGGAGGAGGAAAATAATGTTGGTGAAATTATGCTTGAGGAAGTGGAAAGGATGGTAAATAAACTCCATTGTCATAAGGCAGCAGGAATAGATGAAATTAGACCTGAAATGGTGAAGTATAGTGGGAAGGCAGGGATGAAATGGCTTCATTAGTAAAATTAGCATGGAGTGTTGGTAAGGTACCTTCAGATTGAGCAAAAGCAGTAATTTGTCCTATCTATAAGCAAGGGAACAGGAAGGATTGCAACAACTATCGAGGTATCTCATTGATTAGTGTACCAGGCAAAGTATTCACTGGCATCTTAGAAGGGAGGGTGCGGTCAGTGGTTGAGAGGAAGTTGGATGAAAACCAGTGTGGTTTCAGACCACAGAGAGGCTGTCAGGATCAGATTTTCAGTATGCGCCAGGTAATTGAAAAATGCTATGAGAGGAATAGGCAGTTGTGTTTATGTTTCGTAGATCTAGAGAAAGCATATGACAGGGTACCGAGGGAAAAGATGTTTGACATACTGGGGGACTATGGAATTAAAGGCAGATTATTAAAAGCAATCAAAGGCATTTATATTGACAATGGGCTTCAGTGAGAATTAATGGTAGAATGAGTTCTTGGTTCAGGGTACTTACAGGGGTTAGACAAGGCTGTAATCTTTCACCTTTGCTGTTCGTAGTTTACATGGATCATCTGCTGAAAGGTATAAAATGGCAGAGAGGGACTCAGTTAGGTGGAAATGTAGTAAGCAGTCTGGCCTATGCTGACGATTTGGTCCTAATGGCTGATTGTGCCGAAAGCCTACAGTCTAATATCTTGGAACTAGAAAATAGGTGCAATGGGTATGGTATGAAATTTAGCCTCTCGAAAACTAAATTGATGTCAGTAGGTAAGAAATTCAACAGAATTGAATGTCAGGTGGGTGATACAAAGCTAGAACAGGTTGATAATTTCAAGTATTCAGGTTGTGTGTTTCCCAGGATGGTAATATAGTAAGTGAGATTGAATCAAGGTGTCGTAAAGCTAATGCAGTGAGCTCGCAGCTGCGATCAACAGTATTCTGTAAGAAGGAAGTCAGCTCCCAGACGAAACTATCTTTACATCGGTCTGTTTTCAGACCAACTTTGCTTTACGGGAGCGAAAGCTGGGTGGACTCAGGATATCTTATTCATAAGTTAGAAGTAACAGACATGAAAGTAGCAAGAATGATTGCTGGTACAAACATGTGGGAACAATGGCAGGAGGGTAATTGGAATGAGGAGATAAAGGCTAATTTAGGAATGAACTCGATGGATGAAGCTGTACGCATAAACCGGCTTCGGTGGTGGGGTCATGTGAGGCGAATGGAGGAGGATAGGTTACCTAGGAGAATAATGGACTCTGCTATGGAGGGTAAGTGAAGTAGAGGTAGACCAAGATGATGATGGTTAGATTCGGTTTCTAACGATTTAAAGATAAGAGGTATAGAATTAAACGAGGCCACAACACTAGTTGCAAACTGAGGATTGTGGCGAAGTTTAGTAAATTCACAGAGGCTTGCAGACTGGACACTGAAAGGCATAACAGTCTATAATGATAATGTATGTATATACATACCACTTAGTCGAGCAGCTCATCCCTCTCTTCCAAGTTTTCACATCCCAAACTTTGCAACATTTTTGTAACACTACTCTTTTGTTGGAAATCGTCCAGAACTGCTTTTCTTTGTATTTTTTCCAGTTCCCGAATCAAGTAATCCTGGAGAGGGTCCCATACACTGGAACCATTCTCTAGTTGGGGTCTTACCAGAGACTTATATGCCCTGTCCTTTATATCCTTACTACAACCCCTAAATACCCTCATAACCATGTGCAGAGATCTGTACCCTTTAGTTACAATACCATTTATGTGATTACCCCCAAGAAGATCTTTTCTTTTATTAACACCTAGGTTCTTACAATGATCCCCATAAGAAACTTTCACCCTATCAATGCAGTTTTTCTCCTATTTGTGAAAATCACAACCATTTAACCTCGTTTATCATCATACCATTACCTACTGTCCATCTCACAACACTACCGGGGTCATTTTTCAGTTGCTCATAATCTTGTGACTTATTTATTACACTGTACAGAATAATATCATCAGCAAAAACCTTATATCTGATTCCACTTCTTTGCTCATATCATTTACATATATATATAAGAAAACATAAAGATCCAATAATACTGCCTTCATAAATTCCCCTCTTAATTATTAGAGGGTCAGGTACAACTTCGCCTACTCTAATTTTCTGAGGCTATTTTCTAGAAATATAGCTGCCCATTCAGTCACTCGTGTGTCTAGTCCAATTGCACTCATTGCCAACAGTGTCCCATTTCCATTTGACTTCCTGAATCCAAGATATCTGCTATATCTTGCTGGAATCCTACAAGTTAAGCTTCAGTGGAATAACCTTTCCTAAAACCAAACTGCCTTCTATCGACCCAGTTATGAATTTTTCAAACGTGTCTAATGCAATCAGAAAGAATGTTTCTAAAATCTTGTCAAACTGACTGGCCTGTAATTTTCAGCTTTATGTCTATACCCTTTCCTTCATACACAGTGCTACTATAGCAGCTCTCTATACATTTAGTATAGCTCCTTCATGCAAACAATAATCAAATGAGTACTTCAGATACGGTACTATACCTAACCCATTGTCTTAAGTACATCCCCCCGAACCTTATCAATTCCAGCTGCTTTTCTAGATTTCAATCTTTGTATCTTATTGTAAATGTCGTTTTAATAGGTAAACTTTAATACTTCTTTAGTATTAGTTACCTCCTCTATCTGGGCATTATCCTTATAACCTACAATCTTTACATACTGCTGACTGAATACGTATGCCTTTTGAAGATCCTTGCATTCACACTCCCATTGTTCATTAATGATTCCTGGAATGTCCTTCGTGGAAACATTTTCTGCCTTAAAGTACCTATAACCTCATAACTATGTGCAGAGATCTGTACCCTTTATTTACAATCACATTTATGTGATTACCCCAAATAAGATTTTTCTTTATATTAACACCTAGGTACTTACAATTATCCCCAAAATGAACTTACGCAGTAATGAAAACTGAGTTCTGCACTCACTGAAATAAAAGAAGAAAGGGCAAACACCCCAAACTACAACACTACATCCTGAAAAGAAAACTAAGAATAATAAAGAAGTAAAATGAAACAAAGACTTATTGGGAAATTGGACCTCCTCCTGGATCAGGTGTCGTATTGCACCCTTCATGGTGACATCCTTTTCCTCGTTGCTCACGTCATGCTGACGGCTTGACGATACATCATAATTGCCTTCGATCACTTTCACTGTTTCTCTGGCACTCTGAAATGTAGGGCATTCATTATGCACAGTTTCAAAGCAAATCTATGTAAGCCTATTGTTACTTCGTTAATCACCTTTGAAAAAACCACAATTTCTAACCACATGTTAAATTGTATTCCATCAAAATAGCGCACTGTTCCGAATATGCATTCAGTTAAGCTCAAGGAGAGTCTTTCCTCCGGCTGAAAATAAAGTTGATGACCAATTCAAACAATGTACAATAGTTCACGTCTCGTCTTGTTAGATCCTTGTGGTAACACTTTATACAATGGTACGTGATACAATGAGTAGATATTGCACTGAACGAACGTTATTCTTGGTAAATAATAATGGGGTTCAAAACCAACCATTGGTGATTCCCTGTATTGCCGGCTTCGTGCTACGTAGGTTGTACCAATCTTATATTTACTTCACTAAGTAAATCCCTTATGACTATGCCATCATATCATTTACAAATATCGACATAAAAATATCTGCGCGATACTATTATTCCATTTATCTGTAATTTCATTCTGTACTTAATGTCCCAATTAATACAGTTGTCAATTTGACTATTACTGACATTATATTTGTATTACCATATATATATAAAACTTTCCCGGAATAAAATTCCATTTTCACGGGACCACGGACAGAGTCTATACAAGATAAATCAGGGATGATTGTGGTAGAAGAAATAAATGGAAACTCTTAAAAAAATAAAATTCAATGAAAGACACAGAACAGAATAGAACAGAGTTGAAGAATGGAAATAAAATATGTGGAGAGGACCAGAGGATGATAATGGTTTAATGATGTTAGACGGTGTGGGAGGGGGGCATAACCGGTCTACACACATTTTGATTTGTCTGATGTCCTCTCTGCTTCTTCTCACGCACACACGGTGAGCATAATATTGTTGTCAACTGCCGCTTGGCATGCTTTGTCAGTGTACAACGAGCCACCTGGTGACGAAGGTTTGAACCACTACATCACCCACGGTAAAGCATTCTAAATTCAAACCCTCGTTATTACAGAAGTCTTCCTTGTGAACAGTCGAGATTTTCTTCTGAAGGCAAGGAGCAAAGTTCTCTGTGAAATATAAAAAGTTTCACCTTGTTTCCTTGACATGGCGTAAGCCCATTTCATGTCTACCAGTATTGGCCAGGAAAGCATCAATTTTAACAGTAACAATCTTATTTCAGGGAGTAAATTAAGAGTAAAAATTACATTTAGTGAAAAGTAACAATTACAAGTAAAATTTACTGCAGAGCAAGTTTATTGGGCTTTGTATGCATGATACAAAGGTAAAGTTGAAATATTGACTCAATTTTGTTTATGAAATTTTTGTCTGCTTTTCTTAATATTGCACCAGGTTTCTTCCAAAAAATATTTAAATGTACTGGTTTCATATAAACAGACACCCTATTTTAACCACCTTTTATGACGGGCTTGGAATACCATCACCACCATCATCTGCTAAAGGCAATGGGTGTTGCTGTAACCACATCTCCTGATAGCCTCTTCATGTTGCTAAATGAACCACATACCAGTTCATCGACGGAGTTCTAGATGTGCGACATCCTTGGTTGTCCCCTGGGTCCTCTTCTGAGCCTTCAATAATGTTTTATAGAAGACAGTCATGTCTCAGTTCGTGTCCAAGGAACTTTGTTTTCCTCTTTTGAATCGTACTTAATAAACATCTATCCTCTTTTACGTTTAATTTTCCTCTTTGAGGATCACTCATACCATGGCAGTTGATAATCTCAAGAACACAGAGGTCTCTCTATATAGTGTATGTTACTCATTCCAAACAGAAATGTTTCAGCCTCTCTGCACTGAGTGAACTGTAAGTGAATTCAGGAGATGATGGGGTATTAACCATTTGTAGTAAATTCCGAGGCAGTACAGTAGGTTGTGGTATAGAGGTAGAATAATTTATATTTCTTATAGTAAGGCAACTGATTCTGTGTTGGCATAAACAAGACCTGAAGTAGAACTGTTGATTTTTCTTGCAATTTTCGTCAAGGAAAACGTGGATCTTAGCTGACTCATTCTTAATGAGCAGTAGTATATGCAGCTGATATCAAGCCTTTGCGATAAACAGCATAGAATTTAATAATATATCTGCATTTTATTAATTTATATAACAATTTAAAATCTCCCTGTAATATTTTGACCTGAGGTAATGTTCTGGATGTCGCAATCACTGTGATGGATAAAGAATGAATTCATTTTGTCTTACTTACTCTACTTGTGAATATTAAGATTTCAACACTCTTCTTGCTCCAAGTGTAGGTTAATACAACTGCAGCATCCTAAAAATAAAGAGATTAACTGAAGTTGTCTGAAATCTTTCATTTGTTACACTTATTAGAATAATATTTAACAATTTTAAGTAATAAGATAACTCCTATCTAAAATCTCATGTTTCTCCCAGCAATTAAGTGAGCATGACAGTGAAAGTGCCTGCTTCATCTCCATATTTGCAGGAAAAGATTTACAATCAGTTGTTAAGGTTTGAACCTTGGAATAATGCTGAAAGACATAGATATATCCGCTCCAACCATTGGGGGTTTGGAGAATCATTATACTGTGTATAATTAAATGTTAATTTTCCTCTTTCAGGATTCATCCGCCAAGTGATCCAACTGAAGTAAGTAAACAACTAATAGTTTCATTGTATAGACCTTTAAACGTTACACATACCAGATCATCCTAATTATATGGTGAAAATAGAGTTCTTGCTGGGTTTTAAAGTCACATTACTGTAGAATGTCACATTCGGGAGACAGTGGTTCGAAACCTACTCTCGGAGCCCTGTAGAGGGTTTTCTGTGTTTTCTGTGGCTGTACCTCATGGTAGCTTCCTTCCCACACCTATCCCTTTCCTATCCTGTCGCCATAAAACCTACCTGTGTCAGTGTGACGTAAAAAAATTGTAAACGATAAAGACTGTCGCAAATTTCCTTTGTTATTAGTTTCACTAAGGTAAATTATTTAGGCCTAAATAAAAGAAATAAGGTAAGAAATAGAAGAGATTGAAATTTGATAGTTGGGTAAACCACATTTCAATTCATAAGTTACAACTTCTACAAAGCTTCCCAGAAAGTCCTCATTTCACTTGTTACACCACTGTTAAATAACAATGCACATAAAACAAACAACACACCATATGCCTCATCTACCAAATCAGAAACAAAAATACAACAAATAAACAGAAAAATTCACCTATGAGGAATTACTGCTTGCTAACACTCCTCCTCAATTTCTCTTACCTACTTATTATATGTTACTTCACACATACCCAAATTCTTCCTGTGCTTCCAGAACAACTCAAAAGGTAAGTCCCTTTGTGAAAATATCTGCCTTCTGATTTTCAGATGGAATATACATAACCATCATTGCCATAAGACCTATCTGTGTCAGTGCGACATAAAGCAAATAGTGAAAAGAAAAAAAAAACATAACCTCAATACATTTCGTGTTGCACAGGTCTCCCACAAAGTTATACCTTATATCTACATGCTTAAGTCTTTTCTGGTCCCAAACAGATAAAGAACTGATACATGACTGGTTGTCCTCAAACTGGAAAGTTTACTGCAATCGTCATCTCCTTGAGTAGTTGTTTCAACCAAAGTAGTTCTGCTACAGCCGAAGCCAGTGCAAGAAATTCCACTTCAGTTGATGACAAAGACAGTTTTATGTTTCCTTGAGGCCCACACTACAGTATCCCCATACACTTCAAACATAAATCCTGACACAGACTTTCTATCCAAATTGTTAGTAAACTGAGCATCTGCATACGAACAACTTATACATCAGAATTTATTTTATACCGTTGACCCCAATTTGATGTACTGTACCCTGAATATACCTCACAATCCTTTTCAATCCATCCCATTGAACTTCAGTCGCACATTGTTGCAATTGACTGTGGTCAGGTGAGCATACATTAATGCTCCAACAAGTTCACGATAGGGTCTAATTCCTATTACATTAGGTTGTGAGGTATCTATCTCTCTGACAGGCTCTGGTTTTGTCGAGTATTGACTGGTTCATGCTCTCTGAGACCGCATTAAATGATGGTGTATGCAACATATTTAACTCAAACGGAATACCCTTTTCCGTAAAACATTGCTTCACTTCATAATTTACATACTCTGTCCCATTATCACACCTAAACTGACAGATTTTTGTTCAAAATCTCTTAGTTGCCATTGCTTCACAATTTTTAATATATCCAGCAAACTCTTCTTTTAAACCACACATTACCATAAAATGGGTGTAATCATTATTAAGGTCAATATATATTTAATTCCATTGTAGGCGACAGATGAGATTGGCCTATACACATCACTATGCACTCTCTCCAAGGGTCTGTGAGCCGTTTCCCTGGTCCTTTTGTGAGGAAGACATGTCTGCTTCACTTGAACACAAATATGACACATGACCTTGCCAAGGCTCTTGATATCCCCACACCCATCTACAGCCTCACTTAGCATTTTTAGCCCATCACCTCCTATATGACTACCAAGTCATTCCCCTTTTGAATTCAACATTCACCCTCCTCCACTATTACCTTAAATACTTTTTGTTCCAATGTTGAATGTGAATTCAAGTTAAAATCCAAACTGGCAATCAAAAATAATTCCTTAATCTCTATCTTCCTAATCTCACCATTCATATAGGTGGTTCAAATTATAGTTCCAGTTTCCTTAGAAAACAAGAACATTTCTGATTTAGGTATTCAGATTTGAACAGGCTCAGACAATTCTCTTCTGTTAGTTACAGGCATATCAGACTTAACAAGATGATCTGATGCTCCACTATCCAAAATCCATGAACCTAAACAATCAGCTGTTGCGGCAAGACTTTCTCCTTACACCATAGCTACAAAGCTGTATGCCGGGATTTCACTGTCATCATGACCACCACTTTCAAAACACACCTGGGACACATTGTTCACACTATACTGTCTGCTTGCTGTGGACCCTGATACTTGCCTCGTCCTGGTCGCCAGCATTCCGAAAACTTATGCCCAATCAATATGCAGTTATTACAGGAAAACAGGAACTTTTCCTTCTCTTCTTTTTGCACTTGTCCTTGACCCGGTTGCCTTTGCTGGGAGTTGTTTGCCCATTGTTGAGATCCTCGGTGGTATTGAGCTCCTTCGAATGCCACTGGAACTTCTTGTAACTGACTCTGCTTCTGTTTTCCCTTTCTGCTTTTCCTTTTGGCTTCTTCTTCACTAACTCAAAGTTGGCAAAAATCCATTTTCTAATTTTCTAACGCCAGATTTTCTAGCACAGACACAACATTGTCATACTCATCTGACATTGCCATTAGAAAATAACAAACATTCCCTTCATCATCCATTTCATCCCCAATCCTGGCCAGATCAAGAATGAGCGAGTCATACTTCATGCAGAAATCGTCAACTGTTTCTAAATTAGACTTAAATTTCATATTCGCCAGCTTCTTCTTCAGAGCTATTCGGGGAACTGGTGTCTTCTTCTCATACCGGTACTTCGTTTCTAAACATGTCCATATCTCATTGACAGTTTGTTTGCTCCTCACTAAGGGAAATTGCGATTTGGCTAGGCAGATGAAGGAGGCTCATATACCACACCTGGGAAACTGGAGATGGTTTAGGATGATGATGAGTGTACCAAAAACTGTTTGCACTTTCTCTCAGTTTGTGACACCTCGGCTGTTCCTTTTTCCTTTCATTTTCACATAGCTTCATTGTCACCTTCTATGACTTCAAAGACTTGCAGTGGTTCTTCAAGGGATGTTTGTACATGTTGCCCCAAGACTTTTTCCTGTACAAATGTTTCTATTCGGTATTTCCACTCGTCATAGACTTTCCCATCGAAAATTGGGAATCTTGTAATTTTTTCAGAATCTATATTGAACTACAAAGATGCACCAAGTTCTTTTATATCCTACTTGGAACTTATTTCACTGTTTAGAACTTCTCCGGTTTTACTTTCACGTACTCCTGGGCCCAAAACCTGTTAGTTGGATGAATTAACAGTCCTTGCAGGTTACTGTTCATCAATAACAAAACAATTATCACATCGATGGTGTTTTACTACATAACTTAAAAACACATTTCAACTTACAAGTTACAACTTATAAAAGCTTCCCAGAGAGTCCTCATTTCACTTGTTGCTACACCACTATTAACCCTTGCTGGTCACACTTCCTTAAATGAAACTCAAAGGTCACACTGGGGTCTGACGAACCCCAATATTTTAATGAATTCTAAATAAAAAAATTTGCAACATATTGCAAAATAGAATGCATGGATGGATTGAGAGACTACTTAAGAATGTTCTTAGTGATTTGTGTCATTGTTTTTAATATGAAATCAATACTACAATAAAAATAATTATAACACTGAAATAATCTCATGTCTAATGAAGAATACTGAAAACATTCTAATTTTTTGCGGTTTTCCTCAGTAATAAACAATTCACTTGTATGCACTTTGCTAACAATCACCACTGGTCTAGTAAAAGTAGCAATGCGCGTAATTAGGTTATTACATAATGTTACAGGGGTGTTCAAATTTGAGCGTTTATTCACTACAATCAATGCACAACACTGCCCGATGTTCGTCGCATATCACTCGTCGGCAAGACGAGCATATGAGTTTTGTTTTCCGATCTTTTACCCGTGGACAGAAGGAGCGCCTCTGCTTACGAGCTAGTTCGTCACGTGGTGGAGTTTTGGGATTCATCTTCAAAATATCACTGATTGACAACCGAAGAGACCTGCTGAGTGTGGGTACAACCAGACATTCTTTTAGGAAAGGTTCAATCAGTCCCGAAGCCAGTTTCTTTATTACGTAATCGTCTATCAAAAGTTCCCATGCTTGTAAGGGTGTTTTTACATGTCTTGCAGGTCCCCTGCTCCCAGGAAAATGAGTGACAATTTTCCTTGCAACAACACTTCCTTGTCTACCTGGTTCATCTGCACTCCACAAATAACCATTCTTGCCCTTCAAGACAGAAGTATTTCTTATTCTCGCTGGTACTTCTTCATCCTCTACCACACTCATTTCACTCTCCGAACTCCATTGCACAACTACAAAATCAACATGAGCATCAGAATAGTCTGTTCCAAAATCACTCACATTTTCATCGTTATCTTCTAAAAGCACCTTACGGGTATCTTCATCTGACATAACGAAGACGCCATCTTCAACATTCAGTTTCACTAATCTTGAACAACACTCGTTAGAAATATTTCGCTCCATTCTAGTAACGAAAACAGATAGCAAAACAGGAATAAATCGAGTAAATTTCCAACTCACATAATACATAAACTCACCCACAAAAGTCACACTGGGGTCCGACCAACCCCACGCTCGATTCAACCTCCTACTAACTGGAACGCAGTTAAACAATGAAGCTGCTGGTTTGGCCTTGGCTCCACAATGGTGCCAACTTAATTTACGTAGAATGGCAAGGCCATAATTCCCGTGCTATCCAATTCGTTATGAAAACAAAAATCGCCAGGGTCTGACGGACCCCAGTGTGACCATTGAGTGTTAAATAACAATGCACATAAAAGAAACTACACACTAAAATACCAATCTTTCAAAACAAAAACAAAAAGTACAAGGCATTAACAGAAAAAAAACCACCTATGAGAAATTGCTGCGTGCTAACAAAATTTGATTAATTGTAAACAAATGAGGTGCAGCAAAAATTTTAAATGTATTTTATGCTATTTGTTTTGTCGCACTCAACAGGCAGATGATGGGATAGGAGAGAGCTAGGATTAGGAAGGAAGCAACTGTGACACAGCCCCAGGATTTGCCAGATATAAAAATGGGAAACCACAGCAAACTACCTTCAGGACTATTGAGACTACTGAATGCAACCTACATAGCCATCTTGCTCAAACAAATGTACAGAGTGTGCACAAAGTCCATATACCCCTAAAACTGACACGGTATAAAAGTACATAGACTCATTATTTATTTACTTCTACTTACATCTTAGGAATCTAAAACATCCATATGCATAGCTGCCAACTTTTAGAAATCAAAAATAGGAAGATTTTTAATTCTTGGATTTCATCACCCATATTGAATCACGGTCTAAGTGAAAAAAAGGACAGAATAGAAAGCATACATATCTACAGTTACAATGTGAATTGACCATTAAATTTAAAATCTTAAACTAAAAACACATTTAAATGGTTACAAGAAAATATACGGTACCTAATCACTCTCACGAATAATAATACAGTCGAACCTCGATATCTCTAACCTCCATAACTAGAATTTTCATTATCTCAAACTAAGATTTTCCGGCCGTTTGTCCTATTCTTGACGTGTATTTATTTCTCTATTCTCGAAATTCGGTTATACGAATTTCTCGATTTCTCGAAGCAAACATTTCCTCCCTTGAAGCAAAAATTACTCTGTAACTCGAACTGTGTGCAACATTAACTGTACCGGTACAATACGGCATTCGCGGTTTGTGAGGAACAGTTAACAAGTAAAGAAAGGGTTCCAGTGAAGCTGGAAGCTAATATGACGGCAACCAAAAACGCGAACTTCTAGTGATCGGCAAATCCTCGCCATGTCTCGGGTGTCAATTAATTACCGGTCACGTACGAAAGCAAGCCCAGAAGTCGCGAATGATAAGCTCCATTTACGAAACTCGGCTGCGTGTATTAGCAAGAAGTTTCAACATGAAGGGAGGAAAGGTTAACCGCAACAAACAGATGAGACTAACTAGAGTGACTAACGGATTTTTTTCCAAATGTGTTAACGGAACTATGTTTATTGTTTCACTACGGTACCTACTTTATGTACTGTGTCCTGTCTCCTAAAAAGTTAGGCCTACTATAATAAGTATTATAATTAAAGTGATGCCGTAAAATAGAGTTGCTTTGTATATTTTTAAGTACCGTTAAACATAATACATTCAGTAAAAGCCCGTACATACATGATTCAATTATGTGCTATACATGCTCAAAAACTGTAAGTTATTTTCTATATCTCGAAATTTCGAAAACTTGAAATAAAATTTATCTCCCAAGGCGATTCGCATAATAGTTTCCTTTATTAGACTGTAAAATAACGGAAATTTAATTTTATAGGTATCCCTGAACTCTTGAAGGTAACATTTGTTATGTTTTTTGGCGATAACGTGAAGAGAAAATACCATAAACTGTCATCGACACAACTCCCTGAAATACATTCAACTCATTAAAATAATGAAGTAAGAATAAAAAAATGCACTGAAATGCGTTAAATTACCACATACAAAACAGATCGCTATGTCTCATACATTATTAACATACGACTTTGACACGGGGAAAAAGCACGGAACCGCTAGAAAAAAACACGCGGCATACCCCACAGAAACAATGTTAACAGTGCGCGAACCACACAATATGAAACTCATTCTTTCGTCCCGATGAACTGAGTCGATAGCGCTCGCTAGCATCTCTTGCTTGTAGGATGATTGCCGTCCCGAATCCCCAGCCATAAAGCACACATGCTGCTGTAGCGAGCAGGAAACACGACACACGAACACGAAGGCGACGGACGATACACTCGCGAAATAAAGCATCAAATAAAAACGCTTGAAAATGAAGTTGGGTAAATTACACAAGCACATAAGAATTTATCCTTTATCCTAGGGTACGAGTAGGGATTGACGGTACTGGAGGTTATATTGGTAAAAAAATAGGAAGATTTAAAAATAAATCGGAAAATCGGAAGATGAGTTAAAAAAAGGAAAGTTTCCAGGTAAATCGGAAGGATTGGCAGGTATGCATGTATCCCTCCATGGTCTCTGCACAGCTCAGTATGTCACCATGTTCTGATGGCACATATTAAGCAACATCCGTGGGGTCACTGTCTAGAAAGCTTCGTGCATTGCATGTTTCAGATCAGCAATTCCATCATACAGCTGCTTTCTCACCTGTTCCTTGATGTAACTCCAGAGTGTGTTATTGGGTGTTAGATCAGAGCTCCTTGGTGGCCATGGAAGAGGAGCTTCCTAATTGTCCGATCCTCGACCGATCCAGCAATTCCCAAAGACTACGTTCAGACTTTGTCGAACAGCCACTGCGAAGTGAGCCAGCACCCCATTGTGTTGAAACCAAACAACGTCTAAGATTCCCGCATTTTGCAGCTTCGGGATGAGCCAGACATTAATCATCTGTAGGTAACTGTTCTGATTAACAGAGCAATCAGAAATAAACATTGCAACTACGGGAACTGTGATAAATCACCCTTTGTCAGTGAACACAACTTCTGCCTTCTGAGCCATTGTTTGGAATTTTTGCAGCATCTGACCTCAAGCATCAACACATCTCTCCAAATCATCATCTGATAATTCATTGACATCAGTGGACACCAACACCTCATTTTCAGATCCATTTTGATGTGTTTCCTCATGGTTGATTCCAGTATTCCCAACTCTGATGCACGTTTCTGTATAGATTTGACCAGAGATTGTTTGATAGATTTTTCCACATCAGCATAAAGTTCAAGTCTGGTGCATGGCCTTCCACTTCTCGGCGCGTCACGAACACTGCCCATTAAAAAGCATTCTTTTCCCATGCTACCAATGTCTTCTTTGTCGGTACTGCTTTCACAAACTGCACAACAAAATTGTCCCTTACATTCTTAATTGATTTGCCACTAATTTTATGCTTATGAATCCACACAGCAGCCAGCAAACTTTCCTCAATCGTATCAGCCATTGTTTCAATATCTTGGCACCAACTGCTGTCAACAATCGAAGTTGATAATAATAGACTTTGTGCACATGCTGTAATATTTTTAGCCTTCTTTAAATATGGTTTCTCTTTTATAACCCAAGTTGTAGGTTGGTGCTCTTTGCATCATTTGTTATTCCTCAGTCTGTCAGACTGAGAAGGATGCTCTTACATTTGTTTTCTTGTAAATTTAAATAATCATTTCAGGATATCTCACCCTGATGTTATGTAAGTCTTCCTTTGTCATTGTTTTAAATTTTATGTTATAAATATGTTATTTAAATAAATAGTGCTCTTAGGAAACTTACTGTTTCTCAAATTTTTCAGTTCATGAAAATTTTTATCGCACACCTCATACCAGTAGGATTCTCACTGTTTTTCACTTGCCTGCCCTCTTGTAGTTATGCTTTCTTAACTTGTTTAATATTGATTCTATGTGATTTTAACTCATGAGTTATGAATTTCATTATGGTCCATATCAACAATTGATCACTATCAAAGCGTAGGAAGGGTCCACCTATTCAATACTAGTCTATTAGTTTGTATATTGTCTTATAACACTGGGACTAGTTTCTACCCCATATATATTGGGTCAACTTCAGCCATGCTCCAATTGGAAGACATAAGCACACACATAACGAATAATGATATAAACACTGATATGACACAATTTATAGTCTTAATTTAAAGCACTGATTAAGTCTGAATAACATATCTACACTTTAAACTAAATAACACATCAAAAATGTTGTGCTTGATGGCGAACTATTTTGTTGTTTCTACAGCAGCCATTGTTTTTGAGTTGATCTGGGAGTTGGTATCCTTTTCTGTGTAGATGAGCAACTTGACTGATATTCATGTTTGTTCAATAGTAATATGGGTGAATACTTATGTAGCTTTAAGGGGAACATTCGTACTTTGAATAAGTTTTCCTTATCAATGTAGTGATCTATTGTTTAATTTATTTGGAGGTGAATGTCCCTATGTCGTTCGTAAGTTACGCGCACTTGGTACGGATACCAACACCAGACTGATTGTTGAGAGGGAGCAGGAGAATAGCTTATGATGGCAGGGATATGTTATTCAGACTTCATCAATGGTTTAAATTAAGACTATAAATTGTGTCATATCAGTGTTTATATCATTATTGGTTATATGTGTGCTTATGTCTTCCAATTGGAGGGATCCCTCCTACAATTCCTGCCATCATAAGCTATTCTCCTGCCCCCTCTCAACAATCAGTCTGGTGTTGGTATCCGTACCAAGTGCACGTAACTTACAAACCAACCGGGCGAGTTGGCCGTGCGCATAGAGGCGCGCGGCTGTGAGCTTGCATCCGGGAGATAGGGGGTTCGAATCCCACTGTCGGCAGCCCTGAAGATGGTTTTCCGTGGTTTCCCATTTTCACACCAGGCAAATGCTGGGGCTGTACCTTAATTAAGGCCACGGCCGCTTCCTTCCAACTCCTAGGCCATTCCTATTCCATCGTCGCCATAAGACCTATCTGTGTCGGTGCGACGTAAAGCCCCTAGCAAAAAAAAAAAAAAAAACTTACAAACAACATAGGGACATTCACCTCCAAATAAATTAAACAATAGATCACTACATTGATAAGGAAAAATTCAAAGTATGAATTTTCCCCTTAAAGCTACATAAGTCTTGACCCATTTTTCTATGGAGCAAACATGAATATCAGTCAAATTGCTCATCTACACAGAAAAGGATACTAACTCCCAGATCAACTCAAAAACAATGGCTGCGGTAGAAATGACAAAATAGTTCGCCATCAAGCACAACACTCTTGATGTGTTACTTAGTTTAAAGTCTGGATATGTTATTCAGACTTCATCAATGGTTTAAATTAAGACTATAAATTGTGTCATATCAGTGTTTATAACATTATTGGTTATATGTGTGCTTGTGTCTTCCAACTGGAGCATGGCTGAAGATAACCCAATATATATGGGGTCGAAACTAGTCCCAGTGTTATAAGACAATTACAAACTAATAGTATTGTATAGGTGGACCCTTCCTACCCTTTGATTGTGATTTTAACTGTTCTAAATTAATTTATGTTTCATGATTTTAATTCTTTTACAATATTTATTGTAATGCACTCAATTGAAGCTGCAGTTTAAACAATTAACATTAAATCCAGTGTTAAATTTATGTTTTCTCTAGTCTTCAAATCTAAAATGTGCCTCATCTCCCAAGTCTTCCCAGCTCAAAGTTTGTGAAATTTTTGTAACATACTCTTTCATCGGAAATCAGCCAGAACAAATCGTGCTGCTTTCCTTTGAATCTTTTCCAGTTCTCATATCAAGTAATCCTGGTGAGGGTCCCATACACTAGAACCATACTCTACGCTCTATCTTTACATCTTTATACAATCCCTTAATACCATTATAACCATATGAAGTGATCTGTAAGCTTTATTTACAATTCCATTTATGTGATTACCTCATTGAAGATCTTTCCTAGGTTCTGTACTTACAGTGATCCACATGAATTACTGTCATGCCATCCACACAGTAGTTACAACTGAGAGGAGATCTCTTTGTGAAACTTGCAACTAGATTTTTCACCCCGTTAATTATTGTACCATTGTCTGCAGTCCTTCAAACAACTTTGTCCAGGTCTTTTTGTAGTCGCTCACAATATTGTAACTTTATTTTGTACTCTGTAAAAAGCCTTATCTGTGATGCCAGTTGCTTACTCATATTATAAATAGATGACATATCATATAGGTTTATAACAACTACCCATCATGGCTATTCTTCCCTGTATATATAAAAGTATTTTATTATCGACTAAGGTACCTCATCAATGAAAAGAGGCAAAATCCATTACTATCTGACATTTACAAGGGTAATTACCTAGGTCAATGTTTCTGTACAATCTTTCAGAAAATCATTTTAGAGAGATTAAAATGGAATCCAAATATTACAACTTAGTTCCAAAATTCCAATTTGCTTTTTTACCAGGTAAATCCACAATGGATGCTATTAATATCTTGCTAACGGGCATCGTATTAGCTCGGTGTCGTAAAATGTCTCTGATGGCTATTTTCTTCAGTCTGAGAAGGGCCTATGATAATGTGGAAATTCACTTATTGCTACAAAAATTATTTTTATAATTTTCCCCCTCCTTTTATCGCACTCCTTTTCAACATGCTCTCTGAGAGGGTGTTAAAACCGAAACATATTCCGAACATCCAGGAACATACTTCACAAGGTTTGCCTCAGAGCGATATTTTAAGCCCTATTTTTTTTCAACCTTTATTCTCTATCACTGGAGGAAATTATAACGCATCAGGCTCGTTTCTTACAATTTGCGGATGACTTAGTGGTATACTTTTAGTCATTTGTCTATCGAAAATATATACAACTCCTTGAACTCTACTTTACTGACAATGGCTGGTTGGCTTCAGGAACATGGGTTAGAAGTGACACACAAAAAATTTAAGGCTGTGTGTTTTTCTTGGGCTTACCGTACCAGTTATCCTCCGTTTCATGTCAATGGTTTTTCTATACTGGTCACTACATCTTCTAAATACTTTGTATCTGGGCATTCTTCTGGATAGGGAATTTTTATAGAAACAACTTAGAAGCCAAATTTCTCTCTACAAGAAAATTATTTACTTTGTTAACGAGGAGAAATTGGGGTTCAGACCTGTGCACAATATTAATGTTATACCAGAATATAATTCGCTCTGTATCAGATTACGGTTCTATGTTTTTAGACATGGCAGCAAAAACAACTATAGGTTTAAACTTGATTCCATTCAGTCTGAGTATCTTAAAACTATTCTGGGTGCTCTGCATTCTTCCCCAAATAATGCCATACTTGTGGAAGCAGCTGAATTTCCTCTCTATGTTTCAGAAGGAAATTTATAGCTCCAAAATGTATTCTGAAGTTACTCTCAGTTGTATCCCACCCCTTACTCCCGAAACTAATTATTTTATTGTGATACTACCAGGAATGGAGTATCCTGTAATGTTACCTGTGATTTTATAGGCATGTAAAACATTTTCAGAATTATGTACCTCGTACATCAATTATTCAATCGCTTTCTAATATATCCACATGCTTTGTGCTCATTTCTATGTCCTTCTGTTAATCCTTCCCCCTATGGGTACAAATAACCCATTAGCCCCTAGAAATTTGTCTATCCCATCCAAAACCATATGGTTGTCATTGTTACAGGATGTCCATTATCTTTCTCCAGTCCTCTATACCGATACTTCAATCCACTGGGAGTGGGTGCGGCCGTGTACACACCAGAATTAAATATTTCTAAATCATTTCTCTTTCACTGCTGACCCTTTTGCCCTTAGACAAGCATTCTTAATAATAAAGCATTCTCATCTCAAACAAGCCTATATTGAAACTGACTCCCTTCCCGGGCATTGGAGAACCCCTGTGTTAGCCAGAACTGATATATTCAGAATATTCATAAGATTTGTTTTGACATACATTTATCAGGAGGTACGGTAATGCTAATGTGGGTTCCTGGCCACCCTGGCATCACTGGTGATTGTCATGCCGATTCTCTAGCAAACTTAGCAGCAAAGGGCCACAGATTAACTTTTAATTCAGCTCTAGCATACACCAATTACTGGAATGTTTGCAAAACACGTATTTGGCAGATGTATTACAAGTTGTCCATTTCATGACCGTATCGATGTTTAATCAAGAAGTAAGTATAAATAACCACGTAATCGATTAGGTGGTTATTTATACTTACTTCTTTTTGGCAGATGTGGCAAGCCAACTGGAGTAGTTCTGCAATTAAGGGTCGTCACTTGTAAGATAATACCTTCGATTGCAGAAAAACCTTGGTTTCCACTTCGCTACCACACGAGACAATATATTACCAACTTAGTTTGCATGGGATTAAATTACATGTGTACCCCAGCTCACTTGTTCCTTATAATGATGGTGGAGTCAGTATGTATGTATGTATGTATGTATGTATGTATATATATATGTATGTATGTAGGGTGACCAGATACAAATAGATAAAAAAGAAAGAGGACAAAGCTATTTAAAATGGAGGATATTGCCAGAAAAAAATAGAGGACAAAAAAATCATGCATTGTGTGTCTGAACTTGGGCTTATATATCCTAATTTTCTCATACATAAATGAATTTAGACTTACATATTCTAATGTTGACATACATAAACAAAATGTATCCATTTCTATATCATACAGTAAATTCTTACAAAATTTAAACAATGAAATTAATTTACATGCCTTGCTGGTACTTTTATGAAGATTCAGTTGCCTTCAGTTTTGGCATGTCTAACATGTACTTATAAGAAGATACACATGTAAATTCCTTTAGATTATATTGAACCATTAAGAGCATTTTCACAGATTCTACTTAGAAACAGTTCCTGCTGAGATCATCATAAAAAGAAAGAAATGTTCCACCTAATCAATACTTATTTATTATCACATGTATGATGGAATATCACATGTATAATAGGACCAGTTTCGACCTCTTACAAGGTCATCCTCAGCTGCATTAGAATCCTATGTTTGCATTTTGTATTATGCGTCATTCCTAAAAGCTTTATGACAAATTAAAAATTTAACAACATTTATGTTGATTACACTTTTGCTAAGAGTTCCAATATTTCAATATAGCTAAAATTATAACAAGTTAAATACTCTTATTACATAATATAATGACTCAATATACACATGTAATTATAATAAAATGGATTCGTCTTTTCTTTCTAATGCATAATGTAAGAATAATTTACCATAGGCTTTAGCCTATTCAGTTAAAACAAGTTCCATTCTTATAAATGTTTAGTCATATATGAGGCGAGCTTTGTTGATATTTGTGAATATTATAGCAGTAAAATACGCCAGTCAAGTGTAATTATATGCTGACGGCTCAATAAAATATATTACATATCTACATTAAAATATTAGCAAACATGGTTGAACGTGCTTAAATGCTCTTTTGAGAGTCTAAAACAGTTGATAACAATAAATCTTGCGTTGTTTTGCGTTACATATTACATTGAAATAATGTGAAATTTGCCCATTATACAAACATATAAACACATTAAAGTATTTAAAAGATTGCAAGGTGTGCCTTATATGCAATGTCTATTTGTAGTCTAAATTAACAAGTGACAGCACATTCTTATGTTGTTTAAGAAAAGGACTGATGAACATGCGAGTTAAAAGTCTGAATTTGCATAAGCCTTAGCCGATACACTTTGTGTAAAACTCAACCACTTTATCTTTCTAATTTTGTTTTCATGACTTGAACCTGGCTTGTTTGACTTGGCTGAAGTTCTGGAAATTGTTCAATTTGAATGACAAGGTCGTAATTGTTGGTGGCTCTTTCCTTTCTTATGATGTTGGTGTTGATAAATGTCTATAAGTCGTAATAAACGAATTAGAAATTTTGAATATAAGTTGCGTACTATTGTATGAGTTCTGTAATAATCTACTTACTGTTGTGGAGTGGTTGAGATGTATGCTGCTTGGCTGTCTGTCGCATATTGTATCTCATACTTCTGGTATTGGTGTCGCCTGTTGTGAGGGGGGTGGAGGGGTGAGTGGGGGAAGCTTGGGCATGTGTATGTGCGGAGCCATGTATGTCCGCTGTCTGCGCTATAGCTTGCGTATGACGTTGTTTGTTGACTAATCTGAGGTAATCATTCTTTATGATGGGAATAATCTTATTAAATAAAATATTAGTTTTCTCAGTTATTTCATTAATATTGTAATTGGGGTTTGTATATTGATCAAATGTTATGTACAGTTCTTCGTTTATATTAAGAAAAGGACCTTTAGGATTTGTATTTAATATTTTCAAAACATTACCTATATCCGTGAATTTAGGCTTGTATTCAGGCATGTGCTGACCTATTGCAGAAAAATGATTATGCTTGATGGCATTGACATGTTCATTATATCTGATCATAAAATTTCTACCAGTACGCCCTATGTAACCTGTAAAGCAGTTATTACAACTAATTCAATAAACTCCTGACTGAAGATATTTATTATTACTGTTAACTGTCTTGGTGTTATGTATGCTGTGTCTACTATTATGTGTAGTTCTGAAAGCTATTTTAAGATTATGCTTTTTAAAGATATTAGTTAGAGAATATATACATGTGTTATTAAAAGTGAAAGTTGCATAAACTTTCTTGGGTCGATCTAGTTTCACCAGTGTAGTTTTGGGTTGGGATTTGATCTTTTGAATAATGGAGTTAACCATTTCTTTTTTATAACAATTTTTTCTGGCTATTTCATGAATTATTATGAATTCATACAAAATGCAAACATAGGATTCTAATGCAGCTGAGGATGACCTTGTAAGAGGTCGAAACCGATCCTA